>NC_092333.1:412695000-412995000 GCF_046630445.1 Rutidosis leptorrhynchoides | reverse complement strand
TTGTGGTCTATTAATATATTGAAATGATTGTTATGATAAACCTATGAACTCACCAACCTTTTGGTTGACACTTTAAAGCATGTTTATTCTCAGGTATTAAAGAAATCTTCCGCTGTGCATTAGCTTATTTTAAGGATATTACTTGGAGTCATTCATGGCATATTTTGAAAGACGTTGCATTCGAGTCATTGAGTTCATCAAGATTATTATTATGTCAATTATAGTTGGATGTATTATGAAATGGTGTGCATGCCGTCAACTTTCATTGTAAAGAAAGTTTGTCTTTTAAAAACGAATGCAATGTTTGTAAAATGTATCATATAGAGGTCAAATACCTCGCGATGTAATCAACTATTGTGAATCGTTTATAATGTATATGAACGGGTCCTTTCAGAGAGGGGTAAACATAACGCTTAGTGAATGCAATAATTATACATATACATATATAATCTACCTACTTGCAAACACTTACACAAATACCGCATACGAGCTAGCAACTCAACAAACATGCAATCACAATGCATACTAAATATCCGCAATTCACAATAAGCTAGCATCACCAATAGCATATATTCATCACAATATAAAATGCTAAATAAATAACACACACAATATGGTTAACCATACCTACGCTATGGTGCTACCGGCTCTTTGGTTCACACCATACGTCACATGCTATGGCGTTACCGGCTCTTTGGTTCACGCCACTACGCATTTGTCATGATGCTACCTGCTCTTTGGTTCACATCATAACACTGAGTCATACTCACGCTAAAGTGCTACCGGCTCTTTGGTTCACACTCTAACAACTCACGCTAAGGGGCTACCAGATCTTTGGTTCACACCCTAATAACTCATGTTATAGTGCTACCGGCTCTTTGGTTCACACTACAACACACATGCCATGATGCTACCGGCTCTTTGGTTCACATCAAAGCACATTCTCACATGCTATGGCACTACCGGCTCTTTGGTTCATACCATAGCACACAAATAAATACACTATATACATACACATATAATTATTCCACTCACCTTGAAATGCCCGCACAAGACATGTACAACATGATCTCCGTCCTCAAATCCGAGCAAGTAACCACCTATATCACACATAGGTACAATATGAACATAAATAGCCATTCTCTAAAGAGAACCTGACACAAACATCCCTTAACCGAGGGATCACGTCTTGCTCACCAAAACCCGCCCATTTAACTCCTAATGGACACAAATCAATTACCACTTCGGGTGGTAATTCAAACTCACTCTACAAAGTACAATTTAACTCAAATTATACTTGACACCAATTAGACCAACCTAGGTCTTAACACTAAATTACTACTTAGTTAGTAATCAGATCAAACACCATTTACACCAAAACTACAACATGTGCAATATTGACCCATATTGCACTTGACCACATTTGACTTATGTTAAAATACCATTTTAACCCAAAATCACTTCCCACAATTACTTTCATTCAAAAACGCCATTTACCACTTAACAAAAGTGTTTAACATCCATTTAATCCAAAATTAGGGTAATTACCAAATTCGACTCAATCAAAGTCAACCCATTTTGACACAAATCATACAAACACCCATAATCCCTAACGACTAGTGATTATATTTCCCAAAACACTAATTAACACCTAAACCATGTATTTATATACTTGATTCACCAAAACTTGATTCAAAACTCATGTTGACCCCAACTCGGGTCAACACCCATTTTTGACTTGCAACATGTTCTTAAGAACACCAAATTCACTAACAAACTTCCCACCTAGTGATTTAACACCCAAACCAATGATAAATACTTCCAAATTTGTCATCCAACCTAAACCCACAATAATCGGGTTCACTCACACTAACAATACAATAAAACCTCTAATTTCATGAGAAATGGGGTTTAGAACCCTAACTAGCTCAAACCCTAAACATGAACAAGAATTTTAACAATTAAATTCGGAGTTGGAACTTACCAACATTACCACAACATAGCCGTGAACGAGGTGAACAACTTTAACTCTTGAGACCCGACCCGAATCACACTTCTTCTTCTTCAAATCTCTAATTCTCTCTCTCTAGAACCTCACACACTCTCTCTAGGGTTCGATGTGTTTGAGTGAGTAAGAAATGAGGATAAGATAAGGTTTTGGCCAGATTTGTAGCCTCAAAACCGACCCCAACATGAAATACCCAAATTGCCCCTTTTTAGCACATTTAAAATCACAAAGCTTGCTGTCAGCACGTTTTGCGCGGCGTGCACAATTTTGCGCGGCATGCAACAGCCGAAATCAGCATTTTATGAAACTTGTTTTGGTCGTAACTTTCAAACCGTAACTCCATTTTTGATGAATCAAATATCGTTGGAAACGTAATAAGGTCTAATCTCCAATGGTAAGGTTTTAGAACATCAACTCCAACTTTATTTGGGGTCAAAATACACGATTATATGCCTCGTAATTCAAATGACGTCCAAAATAACGCGTAACTTAAAAACGGGATGTTACATATTACTATCCACGACTCCTGAAGTCATCAATGTTTCATGAGGTGGCACATCTCTTTCAGTTAAAGACTCATCCTCCAAATTCTGAGATTTAAGATCCGAAAGAGAAGTGATTTGAACCAATGGATCAATTTCATAAACCAAAGGAACAGTCTGCTGGAAGTCTCATAAATATCTCGAAGGATTGTCATGTTGACTCGTTTCTATGGGACGCGGCAGATCACCCTCATCAAGATAAGCCAGACCTCCAAGCCCTGTTTGACGTTGAGGCAATACAACATCACGAGAATGAAGTATATCAAGAGGATTTACAGCTGATACGCAAGGTGCCTTTTCAAGATTTTTCGGCTCCTCTTCGGCCATTCTGGACTTCAATGATTGAGTTTTCTCAATTGATTGAGTCAACGCAGACTTTACTGCAGCGGATGACTTTACTTTCTTTTGAGATGCCGAAGTACCTTGCTTAGTAGAATTTATTATTAAGCCCTGATTAAGTTGGATGGCTGATTGGTCTTTTTACCATCCTTGCTTTCAGCTCTCTTGCCTATCGAAGCTTACGCTCCATTTAATGTAGGGCTTACTATTATTATTGGATGTGATACGGATATGGGTGAGGGTGACCTAGTAGGTTCTAAGTCTTAGTCCGTATCACCAATGTTTGGAGTAACTGTTTGGAGTATGATAAGTCGAAGTCCTAGATCTAGTTACTCGTTGTGTTGGCGGAGTTTGAATCATCTCATTGGGCATATATCGTGTCCTCTTCTGCGTTTGTTCAGGAGATGATTCAGTTGCTGATGAATCGGTGTCACTCTCCTCAGGTGTTGTGGAAGGGGTTGGTTCAATCCTAAGTGGACTAGGTTCCTTAATCCTCATAGGCTGAGTAGATCGAATAACCTTAGGGCATTTCATGTTAACCATAAGTGAGGTAGAAGCTGGTTCGGTTTTTGCTACGGGTTCCTCTACAACCTCTGGGCTGGAACCACTGGTGGTTCAACTTGTTGTTGTTGTTGTACCGGGTTCGGAAGAGGTATCCCTACCACCTAAACATAAGAATGAATTCTAGCATCTTAGGGATCAGCTAGCCTCACCAACCAATTTGGAATTGGTGCAGTAAATTGATTGTCGGAGATCACCGGGGTATTCATCTTGACCTCTCCAAAATGAACCATCTGCATTCCCTGTGAACCTGGAACAAATATATTTGCATTTTTGCAAGCAGTTATAGCATCGTGAATAAAGATACAGGCATTCCTTATCTTATCCACTTGAGCTTGTACTAGATCCCACAAAAGCTCTGCATAATCTGGGATTTCTTTTCTAGTGAATGAGTAGAAAAGCTTCAGCATTGGGACTTTCAGGCTGTCTGATCCACTCCTTGTCATCAGAAGACAACTGTTAATGATTGAGAAGATCACGTACCATCGGAAGTGTAGATACTTCTTTTGGAACTTGGCGGGGATAACATTAGTGTCTCCACTATATCCAAGCTGGAACACGGAATTCAACATCTGTTGAGTAGATGGAAAAGCAGGAGCGTTGTTCACTAGAGGAAGTCTAAATATCCGCCTGAAATCAGCTTTTGTTATTCTCCTCAGTCCATTTACCCCTCTCAGCTCAAACTCAAATCTTGTAGGTTCTCCCTGTGGATTAGTAGCAGTGGGTTGTGTAGCCTCAACAAACTTGATAGTTCTATTGAGAAGTCTCAAGTCTGTATCTGGTACACTGATAGTTGAGCTCAAAGTAGGCCATAAAGTATGCATTTCCAGAATTGCAATCCAAAAATTGCCGGGAATGTTGGTTTCAGAGTTGATGAAGTGATTGTTCGCCATTTGACTGTGTAAATAAGAATAGAAGACCAGAATATGTTATCATAAAGTGCACATCTCTATCCTCATTTCCTTTGAAGTCCTTTATCTTTTTCAAATTTTATAATTTTTATAGATTTTCTAAGTTATAAAAATCATTTATTCCTTTTATACACAAGTATTTGATAATCATGTTATTTACATAAAGTATTATCCATTTTAAAATCATCATGAATAATCAAATATGAAATCATACAGAATCTAAGCAACACTTAGTCAATTTTCAAATTTTATTGAGCAGATTCTATAACCATGAAAAATGCAGATTTGGTAACCAAATTTGCTTCTTCATTCATTGAAATGTACTAGAGTAAGCATGCAAGTATTTCAAGCTAAAATCATTCAATTTTAAAATACCAGAAGCCAGACTCGGTATTAAACCAAAAATCAGATTCAGTAACTTCAAAATTCACATATTATCACTTAAACATGCATATCCAATCACACATTACTCAATTTCATAACCAGGATCAAGTTAAAGCACAAAAGAATCAGATAAACATGTTAATTTTTTTAACAGATTCGGTACTGTAGCAAGAACACACTCGGTATATACAGAATCTATCAAAACATCAATTAATCATGCAATCAGACTCGGTCTATTGATAGATCAACTAATTTAACATCGAATAGACTTTATCTCATGTCAATCAACCAAATCAATCAGATTTATTCAAAAAAATAGAGTTACAAACTCATTTCGATTTATCAACAATTTTTCAAAATTAAGTGTCTAATTCCTGTTAATTTTGATCTTCTCTAGTTTAATATCTTTCATTTATCTCAGATCTATAACACGTGTATCATAAACTTGATTAAAAATAGAAATTATTAAAGATTTGAAGTAAAAGAAGAACAAACTCGGTATATTAGAACAGATTCGGTAAGCTTAATCAGATTCGGTATGCAATTAAGAAAGCATGAGAGTCTTTGAAATTGACTATCCTATTTATAGATACTGAAATTAGGTTTAAATTGGGCCTTACCGAATGAGCCTAAAATACCGAATGCAGTCCAATTTCAAATTAAATCAATTTGACTTCAAACTTTGACAATTCAAAATCAGAAATTCACAAGTTAATTTTTCTATTCATTGAACTTCAAGACTGAGTAATTTTTGAAAGTTTTAAGACGTACCTAATCTGCACTGTTTGGTTGTCAGATTCGGTATGATGCTAAAAATAGCATTTATTCATGAAAAATTCAAATATTTTTGAATTTTAACTTTTCCAATTTTTATGAATTTTCTAAAATCAAGATTTGTACTTATCAAATTTTGAAATATGTATAAAGCACAAATCTTCAATGATACCAATTGTTGAAACGGGTTGCATACTGAGATGTATACAAGCCGAAGTGAAGTTTTTCAATTTAAAACATGAGTTTTTATGAATTCACTATTTGAAAATCAATTTGTTTTTCATTTTCTCCCTTTCTCCCCTTCAAAATGTGATATACAGTGAAGTAAATCACCATTTTGATATATCCCAAGAAAATCCAATAACTCCCCCTTGAAATATGATATCAATCAGTTACCTCCCCCTAGCGTAACCATTTGAAATGCCCCGTTCATATTAATTATAAACGTTTCATATTAATTGGTTTCTTTGCGAGGTTTTGACCTCTATATGAGACATTTTTCAAATCTTGCATTCGTTTTTAAAAACAACCATAACCTTTATTATTGAATAAAGGTCTTAATGACATAATTTAGATTGTCTATTAAAGACAATCTCCTTAAATAAATAAGTTTTTACACAACCCATTACAATATGATCAAATATATTACAACAAATACTCCGAATGCAAGTTTAAACAATATAAACAATTATGCCGACTCCAAATCTTGACCTTGGGTTGGCATACGACAGCGGAAGCATTTTTAATATTCACCTGAGAATAAACATGCTTAAAACGTCAACACAAATGTTGGTGAGTCATAGGTTTAATTTCTATATAATAATCATAACATTTAATAAGCCACAAGATTTCATTTAATTAAATGTGCAGGATCATTACAACTGCAAAAATCATTCATACGATGAGTCGCCTGGTAACCGACCTTAACATAGAGCACTTAAGATATCTGGTATCATACATTCCACTATTCAAATGTATGACAAGAACCCTTCAAAGTACTAAAGCATTTCCACTATTCGAAAATGGGGGTGGTTGGTGCCCGTAGATCTACTTTTAGGATTCGCGTCAATTAGTGTTTTTCACTAATTCTTGGGTTACCAAGCATAATAATAATAAGTACAGATATCCGGTATAACAAAACAATTGTAGAATGTAGTTTCATGAACTTGTGCTTATTTTGTAAAACATTTATAAATTTGCATGTATTCTCATCCCAAAAATAATTTAGATAGTAAAAATGGGACTATAACTCACTTGTGATGATTTCCGAATAGATGGTGATAAGACTTGGCCTTTTGATAAAATCACGAACCTAATAATAATATTCTTGTGTCAAGATATATATATATATATATATATATATATATATATATATATATATTCCATACTTATGATACTTGTGATAATTTTAATTGTCCATTGTTAGTAGTCCAACGTCCGTAGTCCAATAGTCCAATAGTCCAACAATTTAAATATATATATAAATATAAATGCGTATATTGTGTTAGAATTCACTAACACTATAATATATTGTCTTAATATAATAAGACACATAATATGTATATTGTCTGAAGCAATCCGCGACCCATTGTATACATGTCTCAGGCTCGATCACAACTCAAAGTATATAATATTTTGGAATCCACTTCGACCCACAGCTAACTCGAAATTACTGCCAATGGTGTCTTATAGTTTGTTCCAATAATATATATAGAAGAAATCAAAATGATATGTCAAAACGCTGTATACAGATCCACGGTGATCAAGTCATATATATATATATATATATATATATATATATATATATATATATATATATATATATATATATATATATATATATATATATATGGTGTCTTACGATCTTTATTAAGACTATAATATATTGTCGTAGAACTTAATCACGACTATTATAAATAGTATTTCCATAAGTTCGGAAACAAGACATGTATAAATACATGTAGGATACAAGGTAAGTTAGCTAGGATAAGGTTAGCTTCCATTTTTATTAATCAAAACCGTAGCTAAAAACAAGCAAAAATATCCAATTTTGTTTTACCCATAATTTCTTCGTTACAAATCCGTTTTGAGTGATTCAAGTTGCCATGGTTTCGTATCGAACTCAACATTATTAATCTTAACAGAAAAAGTATAAGTTTATAGTCGAAAATACAGCTTAGGTGTCAAATAAGAGAAGATAGTCATATCCGTCGTAAGAACGACATCTTGATGACCCTTTTGAAAAACATATACTTCCACTTAGAGTTTAACCATGGATTTTGGATATATTTCATATCCATATAAAATAAGATTTTTCACCAAAGGAAATCTTTTAATTCAAAGTTTAAGATAGGTTTTTAAAATTAAACCCAAAACAGCCCCCGATGATCTATGACGGCGTATGTTCAGTTTTAAGGTGTTCTTCGTGTTTACAAGTTTTATATCCTTATCTTAGCTTGATATACTGTCATAATACATGTGTTGAAGTATTTTAAAAGTCAAGTTAGAAGGATTAAATTTGTTTGTGAACAAGTTTAGAATTAATCTAAACTATGTTCTTGTTGTTGTAAGTTATAAACTCATAATAAGATAGCTATATGGATATGAATCGAAAAAGATTATGAATAAGGTGACTACCTCAAATTAAATGAACAAAGTTTTTGAGAAAATAAGATGATAATCTTGTGATCAAAGATATCCTTGATGGCTTGTAATCCTTGGAGTAGAATCATAGAATGAACAAAAGTTCGAATAAGATTTCTATCTTGAATTAAGATAGTTATAAGTATATGAATTGAACCAAAGCTTATATATGATTATTACCTTGATAAATAGGAGTAGATGAGTTAACAAAGTGTTCTTGAAGCTAGTTTATGATTAAAGTGAATGAAGATTTTCTAGTACTTGAAGTATGTGTGTTTAAAGAGTAAGAAATGGAGAGAATACTTGGAGTTCTTGTGTGTGAGTATTATGAGAGTGAAGGTAAGTTAAATAGATGATATGAATGAGTAAAAAGAATGTTAAAAGTCGTGGTTCATGCATATGGTTAAGAGACTTTATCAAAATTTGGAATATAGTATAATAATGCAAACTAGAAGTTAAATGTTGGTTCCCACAAGTCTCCATCATGTTTATCCTTGTCTTTTGACTCATAGGGCTGATAAGGAGGCTATAATTGGTATTTCATATTGGTATATACTCATAGTATTTAAGTATGGAAGCTGGGTATGATACGGGTATAAATACCGAATGAATACGAATAGAATTCTTGATGGAATTGAATGAGATTATGAGTATAGCTATCTTTGTTGAGTATAAGTATGTTAGTATATATGTTTAAGTCCTTCAAAAGTGTATTAATACATATTAATACAATACATATACATACATTTTAATTTAGAAGTTATTACAACGTTAATCGTTATATATATATATATGTATATAATCTTGAAGTCTTTAAGTTAGTAATCTCATTTTATGTATATAACCAATTGTTATTATATGTAATGAGATACTTAAATATTATTTTATCAAATCATAAGTATATATATATATATATATATCCATATATACATCATTATATAATTATTTCGAGTTATGACGTTCGTGAACCGTCAGACAAACTGGGTGGCCAAACATTTGTATAAAATTCATTTCAAATAACCAAATCTTAATGAGTTTGATTTCTTAACATGTTGGAAACATTAATTACGTAAATATTAATCTTCTATATATTAGCAAAAAATCCGGGTCGTTACATTACACACCCATTAAATTAAATTTCGTCCCGAAATTTAGAATTGTACCTAGTTAACGTGCGATATCAGGAAACAAATGTGGGTACTTCAGCTTCATTTGGTCTTCTTGTTCCCAAGTAAATTCAGATCCTCTACGAGCATTCTATCGAACCTTAACGATTGGTATCTTACTTTGTTTGAGTCGTTTGACCTCACGATCCATAATTTCGACGGGTTCTTCGACGAAATTTAGTTTCTCGTCAATCTTAATTTCGTCTAAAGGGATAATGAGATCTTCAGTAGCTAGGCATTTCTTCAGGTTCGAAACATGAAAGGTGCTGTGAATCTTTTCTAATTGTGGAGGTAGCTCAAGTCGATAGGCCACCGGCCCAATGCGTTTTTCAATCTTGAATGGCCCAATGTATCTTGGGCTCAATTTCCCCCGCTTTCCAAAACGAATAACACCTTTCCAAGGTGATACCTTAAGCATAACCATATCACCCTCCTCAAACTCTAAAGGTTTTCTCCTAACATCTGCATAGCTCTTTTGTCGACTCTGGGCTGTTTTCAATCGTTGCTGAATCTGAATGATTTTATCAATGGTTTCTTGGATAATTTCTAGACCTGTAATCTGTTTATCCCCCACATCACTCCAACAAATCGGAGACCTGCACTTCCTACCATAAAGTGCCTCGAATGGTGCCGCCTCAATACTAGAATGGTAGCTGTTGTTGTAGGAAAACTCAGCTAACGCTAGATGTCGATCCCAACTGCTTCCAAAATCAATAAAACATGCTCGTAGCATGTATTCGAGTGTCTGAATTGTCCTTTCACTCTGCCCATCAGTTTGTGGATGATAGGCAGTACTTAAATCTAGACGAGTTCCCAACGCTTCGTGTAATGCCTGCCAGAATCTGGAAGTAAATCTGCTATCACGACCAGAGATAATAGATATTGGTATACCATGTCTAGAAACAACTTCTTTCCGGTATAATCGTGCTAGTTTCTCTATACCATCCTCTTCTTTTATTGGTAGAAAGTGTGCTGACTTAGTAAGACGATCGACTATTACCCAAATCATATCATAACCACCTGCGGTTCTCGGTAACTTAGCAATGAAATCCATGGTAATGTTTTCCCATTTCCATTCTGGGATTTTAGGTTGTTAGAGTAGACCCGATGGTTTTTGATGTTCATCTTTGACTTTAGAACAAGTCAAACATGCTCCTACATATGTAGCTATATCGGCCTTCATTCCTGGCCACCAAAAGTTTCTCTTGAGGTCTTGGTACATTTTCCTCGCTCCGAGATGTATTGAATATCTAGTTTTATGTGCTTCATCTAGTACCACTTTCCTCAAATCCCCATTCTTTGGTACCCAAATTCTTTCAGCTAAATACCTGGTTCCGTCTTCCCGAATATTAAGCTGTTTTTCTAATTCTTTGGGTATTTCCTTTCCAAAAATTCCTTCCTTCAAAACCTCCTGTTGTGCCTCTTTTATTCGAGTAGTAAGATTAGTATGAAAAATCATGTTCATTGCTTTTACTCGAATAGGTTTTCTTTCCTTTCGACTCAAGGCATCGGCTACCACATTCACTTTCCCCGGGTGGTAACGGATTTCACAATCATAATCATTTAACAGCTCAACCCACCTACGCTGCCTCATATTTAGTTGCTTTTGATTTAAAATATGTTGGAGACTTTTGTGGTCGGTGTATACAATAAACTTGACCCCATATAGATAATGTATAAACATCTTTAATGCAAAAACAATGGCGCCCAATTCCAGATCATGTTTGGTGTAGTTTTGTTCATGAATTTTGAGTTGTTGAGAAGCATATGCAATCACCTTCTTCCGTTGCATAAGAACACACCCAAAACCCATTCTTGATGCGTCGTAGTAGATAACAAAATCTTTCATTCCCTCAGGTAACGATAAAATAGGTGCCGTAGTCAACTTCTTTTTCAACAATTGGAAGACACCCTCTTGTTTGGAAGTCCATTCATACTTTTTCCCCTTGTGTGTCAAGGCAGTTAAAGGTTTGGCTACTCAGGAGAAATCTTGAATAAATCTCCTATAATAACCGGCTAAACCCAAAAATTGACGTATTTGCATTGGAGTTTTCGGGGTTTCCCAATTTTTGATGGCTTCGATCTTGGCGGGATCAACTTTGATTCCATTACTACTGACTACGTGGCTAAGAAATTGTACTTCATTTAACCAAAAAGCGCACTTAGAGAATTTTGCATAAAGTTGTTCTTTTCTTTACAACTCTAATACAAGTCTCAAGTGTTGTTCATGTTCGTGGTTATTCTTCGAATAGATAAGAATGTCATCAATAAATACAATAACAAACTTATCTAAATATGGACTACATACTCGGTGCATGAGATCCATGAAAACTGCGGGTGCATTGGTTAGACCGAATGGCATAACCATGAATTTGTAATGGCCATAACGAGTTCTGAAGGCTGTTTTTGGTATATCGGCTTCTTTAACCCTCAGTTGATGATAACCCGATCTTAAGTCAATTTTGGAGTATACGCTCGAACCTTGGAGTTGATCAAATAGGTCGTCGATTCGGGGTAAAGGGTATCGGTTTTTGATGGTTACTTTGTTCAGCTCACGGTAATCGATACACATGCGAAAAGACCCATCTTTCTTTTTAACGAACAAAATTGGAGCTCCCCATGGTGACGTACTCGGTCGGATAAAACCACGTTCTAATAATTCTTGTAGCTGACTTTGTAATTCTTTCATTTTGGTGGGCGCAAGTCTATATTGAGCACAAGCTATTGGTGCGGCTCCTGGTATAAGATCTATTTGAAATTCAACGGATCGATGTGGAGGTAGTCCCGGTAATTCATCCGGAAACACCTCAGGAAATTCTCTTGCAACAGGAACGTCATCGATTTTCTTTTCTTCTTTTTCAACCTTCTCGACGCGTGCTAGTATGGCATAGCAACATTTTCTTATTAGTTTGCGCGCCTTCAAACTACTAATAAGATTTAATTTGGCATTACCCTGTTCTCTGTACACCATTAAGGGTAACCCGTTTTCTCTCAGAATGCGAATCGCCTTCTCATGACAAACAACTTTGGCTTTCACCTTGGACATCCAGTCCATTCCAATAATTACGTCGAAGCTTCCCAATTCCACTGGTATTAAATCAATTGCAAACGTTTCGCTAACTAAACTAATTTTTCGATTTCGGAAAATTTTATCAACCTTAATTAGTTTACCGTTTGCTACTTCAACTATACTCTTTTTATCCAAAGGCGTTAACGGGTAATTTAATTTGGCACAAAATTCTCTACTCATATAACTTCTATCGGCACCCAAATCAAATAAAACATAAGCAGGTGTATTGTTGATAAGAAACGTACCCGTAACAAGCTCCGGGCCTTCCTGTGCTTTCTCCCCATTAATGTTGAAGGCTCTCCCACGGCCTTGCCTATTTCCATTCCTGCACTGGTTTATGGTATGGCCTGGTTTTACACATCTATAGCAAACAACGCCGTTATTATTTGTTCCGACATTATTTACTCCTTTGTTTCTATTTGGTCCGTGGACTTCACACTTTGCCGCAATATGGCCATTCATATTACACTTGGTACATAATTCTCTACAAAACCATTCTGGATGAAATGTATCACACCTGGGGTATATAGTTCTTTGCCTTTTGTTGTCGTTGTTGTTGTTGTTATTGTTGTTGTTGTTGTTGTTGTTGTTGTTGTTGTGGTTGTTGTTGTTGTTGTTGTTGTTGTTGTTAGGGTTATTGTTATTGAGTCGTTTGTTGTTGTTATTGTTGTGATTTGGATTGTTGTTGTTGTTGTTGTTGTTGTTGTTGTTGTTGTTATTATTATTGGGATGGTTGTTGCGGTTATTGTTACGGTTGTTGTTGCGATTATTGTTGTTGTTGGGGTGTTTGCGATTGTTGTTGCAGTTGTTGTTTTGATTGTTTTTGTTGTTGTACTGGTGACCCTGATCACTGCTTTCTGAAATGTCCCGTTCTTATTGATTAAAAACGTTCCATATTAATTGATTTCGTTGCGAGGTTTTGACATCTATATGAGACGTTTTTTCAAAGACTGCATTCATTTTAAAACAAACCATAACCTTTATTTCATCAATAAAGGTTTAAAAAGCTTTACGTAGATTATCAAATAATGATAATCTAAAATATCCTGTTTACACACGACCATTACATAATGGTTTACAATACAAATATGTTACAACAAAATAAGTTTCTTGAATGCAGTTTTTACACAATATCATACAAGCATGGACTCCAAATCTCGTCATTATTTAAGTATGCGACAGCGGAAGCTCTTAATAATCACCTGAGAATAAACATGCTTAAAACGTCAACAAAAATGTTGGTGAGTTATAGGTTTAACCTATATATATCAAATCATAATAATAGACCACAAGATTTCATATTTCAATACACATCCCATACATAGAGATACAAATCATTCATATGGTGAACACCTATTAACCGACATTAACAAGATGCATATATAAGAATATCCCCATCATTCCGGGACACCTTTCGGATATGATATAAATTTCGAAGTACTAAAGCATCCGGTACTTTGGATGGGGTTTGTTAGGCCCAATAGATCTATCTTTAGGATTCGCGTCAATTAGGGTGTCTGTTCCCTAATTCTTAGATTACCAGACTTAATAAAAAGGGGCATATTCGATTTCGATAATTCAACCATAGAATGTAGTTTCACGTACTTGTGTTTATTTTGTAAATCATTTATAAAACCTGCATGTATTCTCATCCCAAAAATATTAGATTTTAAAAGTGGGACTATAACTCACTTTCACAGATTTTTACTTCGTCGGGAAGTAAGACTTGGCCACTGGTTGATTCACGAACCTATAACAATATATACATATATATCAAAGTATGTTCAAAATATATTTACAACACTTTTAATATATTTTGATGTTTTAAGTTTATTAAGTCAGCTGTCCTCGTTAGTAACCTACAACTAGTTGTCCACAGTTAGATGTACAGAAATAAATCGATAAATATTATCTTGAATCAATCCACGACCCAGTGTATACGTATCTCAGTATTGATCACAACTCAAACTATATATATTTTGGAATCAACCTCAACCCTATATAGCTAACTCCAACATTCACATATAGAGTGTCTATGGTTGTTCCGAAATATATATAGATGTGTCGACATGATAGGTCGAAACATTGTATACGTGTCTATGGTATCTCAAGATTACATAATATACAATACAAGTTGATTAAGTTATGGTTGGAATAGATTTGTTACCAATTTTCACGAAGTTAAAATGAGAAAAATTATCCAATCTTGTTTTACCCATAACTTCTTCATTTTAAATCCGTTTTGAGTGAATCAAATTGCTATGGTTTCATATTGAACTCTATTTTATGAATCTAAATAGAAAAAGTATAGGTTTATAGTCGGAAAAATAAGTTACAAGTCATTTTTGTAAAGGTAGTCATTTCAGTCGAAAGAACGACGTCTAGATGACCATTTTAGAAAACATACTTCCACTTTGAGTTTAACCATAATTTTTGGATATAGTTTCATGTTCATAATAAAAATCATTTTCTCAGAATAACAACTTTTAAATCAAAGTTTATCATAGTTTTTAATTAACTAACCCAAAACAGCCCGCGGTGTTACTACGACGGCGTAAATCCGGTTTTAAGGTGTTTTTCGTGTTTCCAGGTTTTAAATCATTAAGTTAGCATATCATATAGATATAGAACATGTGTTTAGTTGATTTTAAAATTCAAGTTAGAAGGATTAACTTTTGTTTGCGAACAAGTTTAGAATTAACTAAACTATGTTCTAGTGATTACAAGTTTAAACCTTCGAATAAGATAGCTTTATATGTATGAATCGAATGATGTTATGAACATCATTACTAACTTAAGTTCCTTGGATAAACCTACTGGAAAATAGAAAAATGGATTTAGCTTCAACGGATCCTTGGATGGCTCGAAGTTCTTGAAGCAGAATCATGACACGAAAACAAGTTCAAGTAAGATCATCACTTGAAATAAGATTGTTATAGTTATAGAAATTGAACCAAAGTTTGAATATGATTATTACCTTGTATTAGAATGATAACCTACTGTAAGAAACAAAGATTTCTTGAGGTTGGATGATCACCTTACAAGATTGGAAGTGAGCTAGCAAACTTGAAAGTATTCTTGATTTTATGAAACTAGAACTTTTGGAATTTATGAAGAACACTTAGAACTTGAAGATAGAACTTGAGAGAGATCAATTAGATGAAGAAAATTGAAGAATGAAAGTGTTTGTAGGTGTTTTTGGTCGTTGGTGTATGGATTAGATATAAAGGATATGTAATTTTGTTTTCATGTAAATAAGTCATGAATGATTACTCATATTTTTGTAATTTTATGAGATATTTCATGCTAGTTGCCAAATGATGGTTCCCACATGTGTTATATGACTCACATGGGCTGCTAAGAGCTGATCATTGGAGTGTATATACCAATAGTACATACATCTAAAAGCTGTGTATTGTACGAGTACGAATACGGGTGCATACGAGTAGAATTGTTGATGAAACTGAACGAGGATGTAATTGTAAGCATTTTTGTTAAGTAGAAGTATTTTGATAAGTGTATTGAAGTCTTTCAAAAGTGTATAAATACATATTAAAACACTACATGTATATACATTTTAACTGAGTCGTTAAGTCATCGTTAGTCGTTACATGTAAGTGTTGTTTTGAAACCTTTAGGTTAACGATCTTGTTAAATGTTGTTAACCCAATGTTTATAATATCAAATGAGATTTTAAATTATTATATTATCATGATATTATCATGTATGAATATCTCTTAATATGATATATATATATACATTAAATGTCTTTACAACGATAATCGTTACATATATGTCTCGTTTAAAAATCATTAAGTTAGTAGTCTTGTTTTTACATATGTAGTTCATTGTTAATATACTTAATGATATGTTTACTTATCATAGTATCATGTTAACTATATATATATCCATATATATGTCATCATATAGTTTTTACAAGTTTTAACGTTCGTGAATCACCGGTCAACTTGGGTGGTCAATTGTCTATATGAAACATATTTCAATTAATCAAGTCTTAACAAGTTTGATTACTTAACATGTTGGAAACATTTAATCATGTAAATATCAATATCAATTAATATATATAAACATGGAAAAGTTCGGGTCACTACAGTACCTACCCGTTAAATAAATTTCGTCCCGAAATTTTAAGCTGTTGAAGGTGTTGGCGAATCTTCTGGAAAAAGATGCGGGTATTTCTTCTTCATCTGATCTTCACGCTCCCAGGTGAACTCGGGTCCTCTACGAGCATTCCATCGAACCTTAATAATTGGTATCTTGTTTTGCTTAAGTCTTTTAACCTCACGATCCATTATTTTGACGGGTTCTTCGATGAATTGAAGTTTTTCGTTGATTTGGATTTCATCTAACGGAATAGTGAGATCTTCTTTAGCAAAACATTTCTTCAAATTCGAGACGTGGAAAGTTTTATGTACAGCCGCGAGTTGTTGAGGTAACTCAAGTCGGTAAGCTACTGGTCCGACGCGATCAATAATCTTGAATGGTCCAATATACCTTGGATTTAATTTCCCTCGTTTACCAAATCGAACAACGCCTTTCCAAGGTGCAACTTTAAGCATGACCATCTCTCCAATTTCAAATTCTATATCTTTTCTTTTAATGTCAGCGTAGCTCTTTTGTCGACTTTGGGCGGTTTTCAACCGTTGTTGAATTTGGATGATCTTCTAGGTAGTTTCTTGTATAATCTCCGGACCCGTAATCTGTCTATCCCCCACTTCACTCCAACAAATCGGAGACCTGCACTTTCTACCATAAAGTGCTTCAAACGGCGCCATCTCAATGCTTGAATGGTAGCTATTGTTGTAGGAAAATTCTGCTAACGGTAGATGTCGATCCCAACTGTTTCCGAAATTAATAACACATGCTCGTAGCATGTCTTCAAGCGTTTGTATCGTCCTTTCGCTCTGCCCATCAGTTTGTGGATGATAGGCAGTACTCATGTCTAGACGAGTTCCTAATGCTTGCTGTAATGTCTGCCAGAATCTTGAAATAAATCTACCATCCCTATCAGAGATAATAGAGATTGGTATTCCATGTCTGGAGACGACTTCCTTCAAATACAGTCGTGCTAACTTCTCCATCTTGTCATCTTCTCTTATTGGCAGGAAGTGTGCTGATTTGGTGAGACGATCAACTATTACCCAAATAGTATCAAAACCACTTGCAGTCCTTGGCAATTTAGTGATGAAATCCATGGTAATGTTTTCCCATTTCCATTCCGGGATTTTGGGTTGTTGAAGTAGACCTGATGGTTTCTGATGCTCAGCTTTGACCTTAGAACACGTCAAACATTCTCCTACGTATTTAGCAACATCGGCTTTCATACCCGGCCACCAAAAATGTTTCTTGAGATCCTTGTACATCTTCCCCGTTCCAGGATGTATTGAGTATCTGGTTTTATGAGCTTCTCTAAGTACCATTTCTCTCATATCTCCAAATTTTGGTACCCAAATCCTTTCAGCCCTATACCGGGTTCCGTCTTCCCGAATATTAAGATGCTTCTCCGATCCTTTGGGTATTTCATCCTTTAAATTTCCCTCTTTTAAAACTCCTTGTTGCGCCTCCTTTATTTGAGTAGTAAGGTTATTATGAATCATTATATTCATAGATTTTACTCGAATGGGTTCTCTGTCCTTCCTGCTCAAGGCATCGGCTACCACATTTGCCTTCCCCGGGTGGTAACGAATCTCAAAGTCGTAATCATTCAATAATTCAATCCACCTACGCTGCCTCATATTTAGTTGTTTCTGATTAAATATGTGTTGAAGACTTTTGTGGTCGGTATATATAATACTTTTGACCCCATATAAGTAGTGCCTCCACGTCTTTAATGCAAAAACAACCGCGCCTAATTCCAAATCATGCGTCGTATAATTTTGTTCGTGAATCTTCAATTGTCTAGACGCATAAGCAATCACCTTCGTTCGTTGCATTAATACACAACCGAGACCTTGCTTTGATGCGTCACAATAAATCACAAAATCATCATTCCCTTCAGACAATGACAATATAGGTGCCGTAGTTAGCTTTTTCTTCAATAACTAAAACGCTTTCTCTTGTTCATCATTCCATTCAAATTTCTTCCCTTTATGCGTTAATGCAGTCAAGGGTTTTGCTATTCTGGAAAAGTCTTGGATGAACCTTCTGTAGTAACTAGCTAGTCCTAAAAACTGGCGTATGTGTTTCGGAGTTTTCGGGGTTTCCCACTTTTCAACAGTTTCTATCTTTGCCGGATCCACCTTAATACCTTCTTTGTTCACTATGTGACCGAGGAATTGAACTTCTTCCAACCAAAATGCACACTTTGAAAACTTAGCGTACAATTCTTCCTTCCTCAATACTTCTAACACCTTTCTCAAATGTTCACCGTGTTCTTGGTCATTCTTTGAGTAAATAAGTATGTCATCAATAAAAACAATGACAAACTTGTTAAGGTATTGTCCACACACTCGGTTCATAAGGTCCATGAACACAGCTGGTGCATTAGTTAAACCAAATGGCATGACCATAAACTCGTAATGACCGTAATGTGTTCTGAAAGCAGTCTTTGGAATATCATCTTCTTTCACCCGCATTTGATGATACCCGGAACGTAAGTCAATCTTTGAATAAACAGACGAGCCTTGTAGTTGATCAAATAAGTCGTCGATTCTCGGTAGTGGGTAGCGGTTCTTGATGGTAAGTTTGTTCAACTCTCGGTAGTCGATACACAACCTGAATGTACCATCTTTCTTCTTGACAAACAAAACAGGAGCTCCCCACAGTGATGTGCTTGGTCGAATGAAACCACGCTTTAACAGTTCTTGTAATTGGCTTTGCAGTTCTTTCATCTCGCTGGGTGCGAGTCTGTAAGGAGCACGAGCTATTGGTGCAGCTCCTGGTACAAGATCTATTTGAAATTCAACGGATCGATGTGGGGGTAATCCCGGTAATTCTTCAGAAATACATCGGGAAATTCTTTTGCAATGGGAACATCATTGATGCTCTTTTCTTCAGTTTGTACTTTCTCGACGTGTACTAGAACAGCATAGCAACCTTTTCTTATTAGTTTTTGTGCCTTCAAATTACTAATAAGATGTAGCTTCGTGTTGCCCTTTTCTCCGTACACCATTATGGGTTTTCCTTTTTCTCGTATAATGCGAATTGCATTTTTGTAACAAACGATCTCTGCTTTCACTTCTTTCAACCAGTCCATACCGATTATCACATCAAAACTCCCTAACTCTACTGGTATCAAATCAATCTTAAATGTTTCGCTAACCAGTTTAATTTCTCGATTCCGACATATATTATCTGCTGAAATTAATTTACCATTTGCTAATTCGAGTAAAAATTTACTATCCAAAGGCGTCAATGGACAACTTAATTTAGCACAAAAATCTCTACTCATATAGCTTCTATCCGCACCCGAATCAAATAAAACGTAAGCAGATTTATTGTCAATAAGAAACGTACCCGTAACAAGCTCCGGGTCTTCATGTGCCTCTGCCGCATTAATATTGAAAACTCTTCCGCGGCCTTGTCCATTCGTGTTCTCCTGGTTCGGGCAATTTCTAATAATGTGGCCCAGTTTTCCACATTTATAACAAACTACATTGGCATAACTTGCTCCGACACTACTTGCTCCGCCATTACTCGTTCCGACACCATTTGTTCCTTTCGTTCTATTAACCCCTGGTCGGTAGACCTCACACTTCGCCGCGCTATGACCATTTCTTTTACACTTGTTGCAAAATTTGGTGCAGAACCCCGAGTGATACTTTTCACACCTTTGGCATATCTGCTTGTGATTATTGTTGTTGTTACGGTTATTATTGTTGTTGGGATGATTGTTGTAGTTGCTGTTGTTGTTGTTGTTGTTGTTGTTGTTGTTGGGTCGTTTGTTGTAGTTACGATTGATGTTGCGATTGTTGGGATAATTGTTGCGATTATTGTTGTAATTGCTGTTGTTGTTGTATTGGTGATTCTTATCACCGTTTTCCTCCCACTTTCTTTTGACTTGCTTCACATTGGCCTCTTCAGCAGTCTGTTCTTTAATTCTTTCTTCAATCTGGTTCACTAGTTTGTGAGCCATTCTACATACCTGTTGTATGGAGGCGGGCTCGTGTGAACTTATATCTTCTTGGATTCTTTCCGGTAATCCTTTCACAAACGCGTCGATCTTCTCTTCCTCATCTTCGAATGCTCCCGGACACAATAGGCACAATTCTGTGAATCGTCTTTCGTACGTGGTAATATCAAATCCTTGGGTTCGTAACCCTCTAAGTTCTGTCTTGAGCTTATTGACCTCGGTTCTGGGACGGTATTTCTCGTTCATCAAGTGCTTGAATGCTGACCACGGTAGTGCGTACGCATCGTCTTGTCCCACTTGCTCTAGATAGGTATTCCACCATGTTAACGCAGAACCTGTGAAGGTATGCGTAGCGTACTTCACTTTGTCCTCTTCAGTACACTTACTTATGGCAAACACCGATTCGACCTTCTCGGTCCACCGTTTCAATCCGATCGGTCCTTCGGTTCCATCAAATTCCAAAGGTTTGCAGGCAGTGAATTCTTTGTAGGTGCATCCTACACGATTTCCTGTACTGCTAGATCCAAGGTTATTGTTGGTATGTAGCGCAGCCTGTACTGCGGCTATGTTTGAAGCTAGAAAAGTACGGAATTCCTCTTCATTCATATTCACGTTGTGTCGAGTAGTCGGTGCCATTTCCTTCAAAATAGTCAAATGGAACAAGTTAATCATACAGAATATTAAGAGTAGTAATAGTATTTCGTAGCATAATATGAACTCATTTATAAAAGCTTTTTCTTCATATTAGCATTTTATAAGTTTAAATTCGGGTAGTACCTACCCGTTAAGTTCATACTTAGTAGCTAATATACAATTCAACTACTACAATTCTATATGAAAAACTGATTTTAATAATATTTCGCGTTCAAACTTTTATACAATATTTTACAAACTTACAATACCGCTTATTTTACATAAAGCATGAAATATAGCACACAATAACTTTGATACAAGATAGTTGTGAAGATAATTCTAGCTAGTACACAAGTCGTTCAGCAAAAGCAATAAAGACACGTAATTCATACGTCCAGAAACAAGTCATGCATTCTGGTTTTACTAGGATTACTTCCCATCCTTGGTCTTGTGGAACATAACCGTTATGGCCATTGATAAGACAGCGTGTTGTAACGTCGTCAAAGGGACGAGGGTTACGTAATGTCCAACAGTCCCGTAACAATCTAAAAACCTCATTTCTTACCCCAATTACCGACTCCGTCACTTGTGGGAACGTTTTGTTTAGTAGTTGTAGCCCGATGTTCTTGTTCTCACTTTGGTGAGAAGCGAACATTACTAATCCGTAAGCATAACATGCTTCTTTATGTTGCCTGTTAGCCGCTTTTTCTAAATCACGAAGTCCAATATTCGGATATATTGAGTCAAAATAATTTCTTAACCCATTGCGTAAAATAGCATTTGGGTTCCCCACAATATATGCGTCAAAGTAAACACATCGTAACTTATGGATTTCCCAATGTGATATCCCCCATCTTTCGAACGAAAGCCTTTTATAAACCAAGGCATTCTTGGAACGTTCTTCGAATGTCTTACAAACTGATCTCGCCTTAAATAGTTGTGCCGAAGAATTCTGACCGACTCTAGACAAGATTTCATCAATCATGTCTCCGGGTAGGTCTCTTAAAATATTGGGTTGTCTATCCATTTTGTGTTTTTATATTGTAAAATAAACAAGAGTTAGATTCATAAAAAAAAATACTTATTAATACAAGCAATTTTTACATATATCATAAAGCATAAGCACACTGTATTACATATATTACACCACACGAATACAACTATCTTATTCCGACTCGCTTGTTTCTTCTTCTTCGGTTTTGGTTCGTTTTGCCAAGTTTCTAGGGATATATGATGTTCCCCTAATACGAGCTGTAATTTTCCACATTGGTTTAGAAAAACCCGGTGGTTTAGAGGTTCCCGGGTCATTGTTACAACTTAAGGACTTCGGGGGTTGACGATACATATAAAGTTCATCGGGGTTGGAATTAGATTTCTCTATTTTTATGCCCTTTCCCTTATTATTTTCTTTTGCCTTTTTAAATTCAGTTGGGGTAATTTCTATAACATCATCGGAATTCTCGTCGGAATCCGATTCATCGGAGAATTGGTAATCCTCCCAATATTTTGCTTCCTTGGCGGAAACACCATTAACCATAATTAACCTTGGTCGGTTGGTTGAGGATTTTCTTTTACTTAACCGTTTTATTATTTCCCCCACCGGTTCTATTTCTTCATCCGGTTCCGATTCTTCTTCCGGTTCTGATTCTTCTTCCGGTTCCGACTCTTCTTTCGGTTCCTCTTCGGGAACTTGTGAATCAGTCCACGAATCATTCCAATTTACATTTGACTCTTCATTATTATTAGGTGAGTTAATGGGACTTGTTCTAGAGGTAGACATATATCACATAATATCAAACGCGTTAAGAGATTAATATATCACATAATATTCACATGTTAAAAATATATAGTTTCCAACAAAATTTGTTAAGCAATCATTTTTCAAGTAAACACGGTCGAAGTCCAGACTCACTAATGCATCCTAACAAACTCGATAAGACACACTAATGCAAAATTCTGGTTCTCTAAGACCAACGCTCTGATACTAACTGAAATGTCCCGTTCTTATTGATTAAAAACGTTCCATATTAATTGATTTCGTTGCGAGGTTTTGACCTCTATATGAGACGTTTTTTCAAAGACTGCATTCATTTTAAAACAAACCATAACCTTTATTTCATCAATAAAGGTTTAAAAAGCTTTACATAGATTATCAAATAATGATAATCTAAAATATTCTGTTTACACACGACCATTACATAATGGTTTACAATACAAATATGTTACAACAAAATAAGTTTCTTGAATGCAGTTTTTACACAATATCATACAAGCATGGACTCCAAATCTCGTCCTTATTTAAGTATGCGACAGCAGAAGCTCTTAATAATCACCTGAGAATAAACATGCTTAAAACGTCAACAAAAATGTTGGTGAGTTATAGGTTTAACCTATATATATCAAATCATAATAATAGACCACAAGATTTCATATTTCAATACACATCCCATACATAGAGATAAAAATCATTCATATGGTGAACACCTGGTAACAGACATTAACAAGATGCATATATAAGAATATCCCCATCATTCCGGGACACCCTTCGGATATGATATAAATTTCGAAGTACTAAAGCATCCGGTACTTTGGATGGGGTTTGTTAGGCCCAATAGATCTATCTTTAGGATTCGCGTTAATTAGGGTGTCTGTTCCCTAATTCTTAGATTACCAGACTTAATAAAAAGGGGCATATTCGATTTCGATAATTCAACCATAGAATGTAGTTTCACGTACTTGTGTCTATTTTGTAAATCATTTATAAAACCTGCATGTATTCTCATCCCAAAAATATTAGATTTTAAAAGTGGGACTATAACTCACTTTCACAGATTTTTACTTCGTCGGGAAGTAAGACTTGGCCACTGGTTGATTCACGAACCTATAATAATATATACATATATATCAAAGTATGTTCAAAATATATTTACAACACTTTTAATATATTTTTATGTTTTAAGTTTATTAAGTCAGCTGTCCTCGTTAGTAACCTACAACTAGTTGTCCACAGTTAGATGTACAGAAATAAATCGATAAATATTATCTTGAATCAATCCACGACCCAGTGTATACGTATCTCAGTATTGATCACAACTCAAACTATATATATTTTGGAATCAACCTCAACCCTGTATAACTAACTCCAACATTCACATATAGAGTGTCTATGGTTGTTCCGAAATATATATAGATGTGTCGACATGATAGGTCGAAACATTGTATACGTGTCTATGGTATCTCAAGATTACATAATATACAATACAAGTTGATTAAGTTATGGTTGGAATAGATTTGTTACCAATTTTCACGAAGCTAAAATGAGAAAAATTATCCAATCTTGTTTTACCCATAACTTCTTCATTTTAAATCCGTTTTGAGTGAATCAAATTGCTATGGTTTCATATTGAACTCTATTTTATGAATCTAAATAGAAAAAGTATAGGTTTATTGTCAGAAAAATAAGTTACAAGTCATTTTTGTAAAGGTAGTCATTTCAGTCGAAAGAACGACGTCTAGATGACCATTTTAGAAAACATACTTCCACTTTGAGTTTAACCATAATTTTTGGATATAGTTTCATGTTCATAATAAAAATCATTTTCTCAGAATAACAACTTTTAAATCAAAGTTTATCATAGTTTTTAATTAACTAACCCAAAACAGCCCGCGGTGTTACTACGACGGCGTAAATCCGGTTTTACGGTGTTTTTCGTGTTTCCAGGTTTTAAATCATTAAGTTAGCATATCATATAGATATAGAACATGTGTTTAGTTGATTTTAAAAGTCAAGTTAGAAGGATTAACTTTTGTTTGCGAACAAGTTTAGAATTAACTAAACTATGTTCTAGTGATTACAAGTTTAAACCTTCGAATAAGATAGCTTTATATGTATGAATCGAATGATGTTATGAACATCATTACTACCTTAAGTTCCTTGGATAAACCTACTGGAAAAGTGAAAAATGGATTTAGCTTCAACGGATCCTTGGATGGCTCGAAGTTCTTGAAGCAGAATCATGACACGAAAACAAGTTCAAGTAAGATCATCACTTGAAATAAGATTGTTATAGTTATAGAAATTGAACCAAAGTTTGAATATGATTATTACCTTATATTAGAATGATAACCTTCTGTAAGAAACAAAGATTTCTTGAGGTTGGATGATCACCTTACAAGATTGGAAGTGAGCTAGCAAACTTGAAAGTATTCTTGATTTTATGAAACTAGAACTTTTGGAATTTATGAAGAACACTTAGAACTTGAAGATAGAACTTGAGAGAGATCAATTAGATGAAGAAAATTGAAGAATGAAAGTATTTGTAGGTGTTTTTGGTCGTTGGTGTATGGATTAGATATAAAGGATATGTAATTTTGTTTTCATGTAAATAAGTCATGAATGATTACTCATATTTTTGTAATTTTATGAGATATTTCATGCTAGTTGCCAAATGATGGTTCCCACATGTGTTATATGACTCACATGGGCTGCTAAGAGCTGATCATTGGAGTGTATATACCAATAGTACATACATCTAAAAGCTGTGTATTGTACGAGTACGAATACGGGTGCATACGAGTAGAATTGTTGATGAAACTGAACGAGGATGTAATTGTAAGCATTTTTGTTAAGTAGAAGTATTTTGATAAGTGTATTGAAGTCTTTCAAAAGTGTATAAATACATATTAAAACACTACATGTATATACATTTTAACTGAGTCGTTAAGTCATCGTTAGTCGTTACATGTAAGTGTTGTTTTGAAACCTTTAGGTTAACGATCTTGTTAAATGTTGTTAACTCAATGTTTATAATATCAAATGAGATTTTAAATTATTATATTATCATGATATTATCATGTATGAATATCTCTTAATATGATATATATATACATTAAATGTCTTTACAACGATAATCGTTACATATATGTCTCGTTTAAAAATCATTAAGTTAGTAGTCTTGTTTTTACATATGTAGTTCATTGTTAATATACTTAATGATATGTTTACTTATCATAGTATCATGTTAACTATATATATATATCCATATATATGTCATCATATAGTTTTTACAAGTTTTAACGTTCGTGAATCACCGGTCAACTTGGGTGGTCAATTGTCTATATGAAACATATTTTAATTAATCAAGTCTTAACAAGTTTGATTGCTTAACATGTTGGAAACATTTAATCATGTAAATATCAATATCAATTAATATATATAAACATGGAAAAGTTCGGGTCACTACACTTTCCTCCCACTTTCTTTTTCCCTGTTTCATTATGGCCTCCTCGACCCCTTCTTTCTTTATCCTTCCTGTAATTTGGCTTATCAATTTGTGGGCTATACGGCTCGCTTTCTGCTTTGTTGCAGGGTTGTTAGCACCTACATGCTCTTGGATTCGTTCCGGCAACCCTTTTATGAATACATCAATTTTTGCTTCTTCATCCTCAAATGCTCCAGGACACATTAAAGCCAGTTCATTGAAACATCGCTCGTAGGTAGTAACATCTAACCCTTGGGTTGTCAGTGCTTTAAGCTCTGCCTTGAGCTTGTTGATTTCGGTTCTGGGACGGTACTCTTCCGTCATCATGTGCTTGAAAGCGGACCATGGAAGTGCGTAGGTGGTATTCTGTCCTACGTAATCCATGTAGGTATTCCACCATGTCAAAGCAGTACCCCTGAAAGTATGTGTGGCATACTTAACTTTATCCTCTTTTGCGCAGTTGCTGATTGCGAACACGGCTTGAACCTTCTCTGTCCACCGCTTTAGTCCAACGGGTCCTTCAGTTCCTTCAAACTCATTGGGTTTGCAGGCCATAAAAGCTTTGTAGTAACATCCTACCCGGTTGCCATTGTTTCCTCCACTGCTGGAACCCGATTGGTTATTGTTGTTCATTGCATTCACCACTGCAGCCATATTTGCAGCGAAAGCTTGAAGTTCTTCTATGTTCAATTGTTGTTGTCTAGTAGCTGGAGGAGCCATTTCCTTCAAAAATAGCCATCTGAGTTAATCATATAGAATTTTAGAAGTAGCCAAAAAGTATTTTGTAGCTTAATATGAACTTATTATTATAAAAGCCTTTTCTTCATATTAGCATTTTATAACTATAATAATGTTCATACTTAGCAGCTAACACACAAATTAACTACTAAAATTCTAATATGAAAAACTATGGTAAGTTATTACGTTACTACGTAATAATAAGTTGTAATAATAATAATAAACCTTCCATGCTTATTCTTATTATTATACAATCATAAGGAAAATTACATTACGGATTTTGTTACACACTTAAACACACAATATAATACATATTATATAATGAATGGAATACAGGATAGATGCCGATGGTTCAAGAATGGCGAGATTTCTTAGATGTTGAAGTTGTCTCTTTCTCGGCCAAACGTTTGGATTTTCGTTTGGATAGTTCTTTTTCCAATTCCTCCCAATTGGTTCTTTCGGCTAATTGTTTGGGAGCAAAACCAATAGTCGTTATACGAGCGGTCATTTTATAAACTGGTCTCTTAGGTGGTTCAGGTGGATGATCCCAAACATTTTGGGTCATAATAGGTTCATCGGGTTTGGGATCGGGTATAACAGCCAAAGATTTTCCCAAATTACGTTGTGGTTCGGTAATTTCCACAATTTCTTCAGGATCCTCTTCTTCGGGTTCCTCTTCGGGATCTTCTTCTAGATCCTCTTCTGGAACCTCTACTGGCAATTGTGAATCTTCCCAATTTTCCCAATAATTTTCCACTTTAATGGTAGCACCAAAAGTTAACTTTTCCGTTGGGCCATAAGTCGTATGCTTTGACTCAGCCTTCGAATCACTTGATAAGTAAATGAAATCTGAATCACTAGAGATGCTTATATGATCAGATGAAGTCATCTATCACATAATAGCAGGCACGTTAAGAGAATGATATATCTTATAATATTTATATGTTAATAATCTTATGTTTCCAACAATTATATTAAGCAATTATTTTTAAAATAAATACGATCGAAGTCCAGACTCACTAATGCATCAAAAATCAGTTAGACACACTAATGAAAAATTTTCTGATTCTCTAAGACCAACGCTCAGATACCAACTGAAATGCCCCGTTCATATTAAATATAAACGTTTCATATTAATTGGTTTTCTTTGCGAGGTTTTGACCTCTATATGAGACATTTTTCAAATCTTGCATTCGTTTTTAAAAACAACCATGACCTTTATTATTGAATAAAGGTCTTAATGACATAATTTAGATTGTCTATCAAAGACAATCTCCTCAAATAAATAAGTTTTTACACAACCCATTACAATATGATCAAATATATTACAACAAATACTCCGAATGCAAGTTTAAACAATATAAACAATTATACCGACTCCAAATCTTGACCTTGGATTGGCATACGACAGCGGAAGCGTTTTTAATATTCACCTGAGAATAAACATGCTTAAAATGTCAACAAAAATGTTGGTGGGTCATAGGTTTAATTTCTATATAATAATCATAACATTTAATAAGCCACAAGATTTCATTTAATTAAATGCGCAGGATCATTACAACTGCAAAAATCATTCATACGATGAGTCGCCTGGTAACCGACCTTAACATAGAGCGCTTAAGATATCTGGCATCATACATTCCACTATTCAAATGTATGACAAGAACCCTTCGAAGTACTAAAGCATTTCCACTATTCGAAAATGGGGGTGGTTGGTGCCCGTAGATCTACCTTTAGGATTCGCGTCAATTAGTGTTTTTCACTAATTCTTAGGTTACCAAGCATAATAATAATAAGTATAGATATCTGGTATAACAAAACAGTCGTAGAATGTAGTTTCATGAACTTGTGCTTATTTTGTAAAACATTTATAAATTTGCATGTATTCTCATCCCAAAATAATTTAGATAGTAAAAATGGGACTATAACTCACTTTTGATGATTTCCGAATAGATGGTGATAAGACTTGGCCTTTTGACAGATTCACGAACCTAATAATAATATTCTTGTGTCAAGATATATATATATATATATATATATATATATATATATATATATATATATATATATATATATATATATATATATATATATATATATATATATATATATATATATAAAATTAATATTCCATACTTATGATACTTGTGATAATTTTAATTGTCCATTGTTAGTAGTCCATCGTCCGTAGTCCAACGTCCGTAGTCCAATAGTGCAATAGTCCAATAGTCCAACAGTATAAATATATATATAAATATAAATGCGTATATTGTGTTAGAATTCACTAACACTATAATATATTGTCTTAATATAATAAGACACATAATATGTATATTGTCTGAAGCAATCCGCGACCCATTGTATACATGTCTCAGGCTCGATCACAACTCAAAGTATATAATATTTTTGAATCCACTTCGACCCACAGCTAACTCGAAATTACTGCCAATGGTGTTTTATAGTTCGTTCCAATAATATATATAGAAGAAATCAAAATGATATGTCAAAACGCTGTATACGGATCCACGGTGATCAAGTCATATATATATATATATATATATATATATATATATATATATATATATATATATATATATATATATATATATATATATATGGTGTCTTACGATCTTTATTAAGACTATAATATATTGTCGTAGAACTTAATCACGACTATTATAAATTGTATTTCCATAAGTTTGGGAACAAGACATGTATAAATACATGTAGGATACAAGGTAAGTTAGCTAGGATAAGGTTAGCTTCCATTTTTATTAATCAAAATCGTAGCTAAAAACAAGCAAAAATATCCAATTTTGTTTTACCCATAATTTCTTCGTTACAAATCCGTTTTGAGTGATTCAAGTTGCCATGGTTTCGTATCGAACTCAACATTATTAATCTTAAAAGAAAAAGTATAAGTTTATAGTCGAAAATACAGCTTAGGTGTCAAATAAGAGAAGATAGTCATATCCGTCGTAAGAACGACATCTTGATGACCCTTTTGAAAAACATATACTTCAACTTAGAGTTTAACCATGGATTTTGGATATATTTCATATCCATATAAAATAAGATTTTTCACCAAAGGAAATCTTTTAATTCAAAGTTTAAGATAGGTTTTTAAAATTAAACCCAAAACAGCCCTCGATGATCTATGACGGCGTATGTTCAGTTTTAAGGTGTTCTTCGTGTTTACAAGTTTTATATCCTTATGTTAGCTTAACATACTGTCATAATACATGTGTTGAAGTATTTTAAAAGTCAAGTTAGAAGGATTAAATTTGTTTGTGAACAAGTTTAGAATTAATCTAAACTATGTTCTTGTTTTTGAAAGTTATAAACTCATAATAAGATAGCTATATGGATATGAATCGAAAAAGATTATGAATAAGGTGACTACCTCAAATTAAATGAACAAAGTTGTTGAGAAAATAAGATGATAATCTTGTGATCAAAGATATCCTTGATGGCTTGTAATCCTTGGAGTAGAATCATAGAATGAATAAAAGTTCGAATAAGATTTCTATCTTGAATTAAGATAGTTATAAGTATATGAATTGAACCAAAGCTTATATATGATTATTACCTTGATAAAGAGGAGTAGATGAGTTAACAAAGTGTTCTTGAAGCTAGTTTATGATCAAAGTGAATGAAGATTTTCTAGTACTTGAAGTATATGTGTTTAAAGAGTAAGAAATGGAGAGAATACTTGGAGTTCTTGTGTGTGAGTATTATGAGAGTGAAGGTAAGTTAAATAGATGATATGAATGAGTAAAAAGAATGTTAAAAGTCATGGTTCATGCATATGGATAAGAGACTTTATCAAAATTTGGAATATAGTATAATAATGCAAACTAGAAGTTAAATGTTGGTTCCCACAAGTCTCCATCATGTTTATCCTTGTCTTTTGACTCATAGGGCTGCTAAGGAGGCTATAATTGGTATTTCATATTGGTATATACTCATAGTATTTAAGTATGGAAGCTGGGTATGATACGGGTATAAATACCGAATGAATACGAATAGAATTCTTGATGGAATTGAATGAGATTATGAGTATAGCTATCTTTGTTGAGTATAAGTATGTTAGTATATATGTTTAAGTCCTTCAAAAGTGTATTAATACATATTAATACAATACATATACATACATTTTAATTTAGAAGTTATTACAACGTTAATCGTTATATATATATGTATATAATCTTGAAGTCTTTAAGTTAGTAATCTCATTTTATGTATATAACCAATTGTTATTATATGTAATGAGATACTCAAATATCATTTTATCAAATCATAAGTATATATATATATCCATATATACATCATTATATAATTATTTTGAGTTATGACGTTCGTGAATCGTCAGACAAACTTGGTGGCCAAACATTTGTATAAAATCCATTTCAAATAACCAAATCTTAATGAGTTTGATTACTTAACATGTTGGAAACGTTAATTATGTAAATATTAATCTTCTATATATTAGCGGAAAAATCCGGGTCGTTACACCATTGAAATATAATCCCAGGAAATTATTAGAAAATAGAAAGCTCCCCCTTAAAAGATAGTATCAAAAGCATAAGAAATCAGTTGCTACCCCTAGAAATTTTGTACTCCCCCTAAACACAAGATCCCAAATATAAGTCCCAGTGAAACTAAGGAATGCTAAGCACTATACTCTACCATGCCAATTTCTTTTATCAATAACTTTAGCCTAACTTTATCTAACAGTTTAGTGAACATGTCAGCTAATTTCACTTTGGTAGGCACGAAGTATAATTCTACATCCTCTTTTTCAACATGGTCCTTAATGAAATGATAACGAATATCTATGTGCTTAGTCTTAGAATACTGGACCGGGATGCTAGTGATGGCTATGGGACTCTGTGAATCACAGTATATCGGGGTCTTAATGATCTTAAAGCCATAATCTAGAAGTTGAGTTTGCATCCACAAAACTTGTGAACAACAATGAGCAGTAGCTACTCAGATTCAGCTGTTAATAATGCCACACAGTTTTATTTCTTAGATGACCAACCAACCTATTCCCAACATTTGAATTGATACATATGTGCTTTTTCTATCAACATTGCAACCACCATGATCTGCGTCAGTATAAGCAGTGAGATTGAAATCAGATCCATGAGGATACCAGATTACAAGATTAGGAGTACCTTTTAGGTACTAAAAGATACTAACAACCGTTTTGGAGTGGGATTTCTTAGGGTTGGACTGAAAGTGGGCACAGACAGTAACAGTAAGTGTAATGTCTGGTCGATTTGCAGTCAAGTACATTAAATATCCAACCATGCTTCGATATAACATGATATCAAAGGGTTCCCCATTTGCATCAGCATCCAACAATTTGCTCATTAGGGTTGACATTGGTTTTAAAGCAGCCAATTTTAAACCGTTTAGCATATCATTGATATACTTTGTTTGACTGAAAAAAATTCCATTTGGTAGTTGTTTGACTTGTAACCCCAAGAAGAAATTTAGTTGGTCAAGCATGCTCATTTCGAATTTGTTGGCCATAAGGTCACCAAATTCTTTGCATACGTCCGGGGACGTGGAACCAAAAATAATATCATCAACGTAAATTTGAACCAAGAGAATGTGACTGTGGTTTTTACGGATGAAGAGCGTTGTATCAATCGTTCCACGAGAAAAGCCATTTTCCAGCAAATACTTTATCAGAGTCTCGTACCATGCACGCGGTGCTTGCTTTAGACCGTACAAAGCTTTCTCCAAGTAGTAAACGTGGTTTGGATGAATGGGATTGAAAAAGCCTTCTGGTTAATTAATGTAAGCTTCCTCTTGAAGATGACCATTCAGAAAGGCAGTTTTGACATCTGTTTCATATGAGAAGCAAAAGCAAGAAAAAGACGAATAGCATCAATCCTTGGAACCGGAGCAAATTTTTCATCATAGTCAATAACCTCTTGTTGTTGATATTCCTTGGCCACAAGACGTGCCTTATTTCTAACAATAACTCCATCAGAATCCTTCTTATTCTTGAAAATCCACTTAACCTCGATTTGTTTTTGACCCGCTGGTCTTGGAACCAATCACCATACTTTCAAACGTTCAAATTGACCTATTTCTTCTTGCATTACAACCAGCCAGTTTGGATCAAGTAAAGCTTGAGCAACCGAAGTTGGTTCAATCTTACTAAGAAAGGCAGTATATAAACACATATTCCGAGTAGCCCTTTGAGTTGAAACTGGAGCAGTTGCATCACCAATAATAAGATCAATTGGATGAATTTTAGTCCATCGGTTAGTATGTGGAAGAAATTCTACATTACTGGTATCCAATAAAACATCAGCCGTTGTTGACGTCGAGCCATGATCCTCTTGTTCTGATGTAAACCGTTGTTGATGTAACAGTATCTAATGAGTTATTCTGAATTTCTGGAGAAATATCTGGAATTGTATCAATTGATGTATCTTGAATCGGTTCAAGATTATCATCAAGAGGTGGGAGGGAGGATGAAGAAGCAACTGGTGAATTAGTTGATGTTGTATCTTCATCATATAGACCTTGTTGTGTCTCCACAGTAATTGATTGTGTTGGAGTTTTCGGTACGACATGAACATCTGAATTCTGTTGAGGAGTCTAAAGGCTATCAAACAAGATATCTAATTCCTCTGTTGTGACCGTAGGAACACCCTTCTTCAAGAAATTGAGTTTAGAGCGGAAGAAGTAGTAGCCAGGTTAGGATCGGGTTTTGAACTGAATTGTTCAAAAGCCATTCCCGATAATTCATCGAACTTAACATTAATGCTCTCCTTGATCATCTTTATCCTTTTGTTATAGACACGATAAGCAACCTTGTTCGACAAAAAACTGAGAAATATGGCCTGATCGCCATGAGGATCAAACTTTTCGAGGCTGTCAAAGTCGTTAAGCACATAGTATATACAACCAAAAACACAGAAATATTTGACATTCAGGCGTCTACCATTAGTAACTCATAAGGAGTTTTATCAAAGCGTTTGTTATTGATACAGTGATTTTGGGTATAACATGCAGTTGAAATGGCCTCCCCTTACATTTTCGAAGGTAGTTTGGAGTAAGCAAGCATCGTTCGAGCTGTCTCGCACAACGTACAGTTACGTCGTTTGACTACTCCATTCTATTAGGGGGTCCTTGCAGCAGAGAACTGATGTTCAATTTCTTGGTCTTTGAAGTAACTATCAAGCAGGTCATTCTTAAATTCCGTCCCATTATCAGTTCGGATGCTCTTAAGATGTTTATTAAAAGAGCGTTGAGTCTTTTTGATGAACTCAATGATAATGATGGGGGTTTCAGACTTGGTTCTCAAAAGAAAAATCCATGTAAAGCGTGTATAGTCATCTACAATGGCAAACACATGTTTTTGGCCACCGAGGCTAGAAACTCTCATGGGTCCACATAAGTCCATATGCAATAATTGCAAAGATGATGAAGCACTTGGGTTTTGCTTAAGCTGATGATTGGTCCATTTCAGCTTATCCATCGCACATGATGGACACACATGATGCGTATCATATTGAAAGCTGGGAATACCATCAACCAAGTCTTTAGAGACTAGTCGATTGATACCCTTGTAATTCAGGTGTGACATCCGGTGATGCCATAACCACGAATTTTCTTTTGTGGAACGGGTAGCCAAACACATGTTTCCATGTGATTGTGCATCATTGAGGTCAATAGTGTATAGTGAAGCACAATCTTTACCAACAAGAAGATCATTTTCATCGGTGGATTGCACCGAGCATTGACGACGCTCAAATAGAACTTTGAGATCTCCATCGCAAAATTGGCTTACACTAAACAAACTGCACCCCAAACCCTCAACATATGAGACCTTTTTGATCATTATGCCATTCATCACATAATCTCCATAACCCATTATTGCTGCAATCTTGTCATTTCCAAATGTAACCGTTCCTAGGAATTTGTTAACGTAATTGACAATTAAGGATTTATCACCTGTCATGTGTCGAGAACAACTGGAGTCAATATACCACACACAGATGTCAAAACCCTAAATGTTAAGTTTCCTAGAGTTTAGGTACCCATAGTTTCTTGGGTCCTCTACGGTTAGTATCAACAAAAAACTTTGGATCACAAATGAATGTATCAAGTAATGCAGCATGCAGTTTTGACATTAAAGCATCATTTAAAACCACATTACATGAAGCATCATAAGCAATATCAAATTTTATATCATCATCATCAGAAGTCTTTACACACAACTTATTCCAAGTAGATGTTTTGTTTACAGAAGAAAATTGAAAAACATGTGATGACTTCCTAAGTCGACTAGCAGATTTCTTGGTTTGTTTTGCTACTTTCTTAATCTTTGACTTAGGAACCCATACAGACTTGTAATTTAACTTTGGATTATAACCTGTGACACGAAAAATACCTTTGTTAGTGAGATGTCCAAACTTTTCAGTTGACTTTTGAGTAGATTGATTTTGTATTTCCATTTTGATTTTACGTTCCTTTGCATCATACTCACTCAAATCAAGTTTTGGACTCGTGTGTTGTCTTGAAGACTTCACTGGTTTCTTTAAAAGACTTTTCTTTGTATGTTTTGTCATTAACATCAGAGGAAGTTTTTGAATCGAACAAGAACCATCTGGATGATGTTCCATCTTAACAATGAATGGTTTTGAAGGTGTAACTTTTGGAACACTTTTCTCAAGATGAGAACGTAAAGGAATTTTAAGAATGGTAACGGGTTTAGAAGCATTAGAGTGTGATTTCCCCTTAACCTTCTTATAAATCCCTCCAGCACACTCAGAAACTTTATTCATACAAGTAGAAATTATTTGTGATGTGTGTGCTTGTAAAGTTATTTGCTTTTGTGTGTTAGCCTGTTTGAGTTGAACTATCTTACGATTTAAGCTTTGAATCTCAAGACATAAATCCACAGCAGACACTAAAACTTCACCTTCCTTAAAAGCATAAGACTATTCTTTCCTAGGAAGTGGAGGCAGTTCATCACACAGTTCAAGTGTTTATTTCAAATCTTTGCATCTAAATTGCAATTCTATGTTTTCTTTTTCAAGTTTATGAACTAGACGATGAAAATCTAATTCTTCAGGCTTCTTAGTATCAGATTCTACCTTAGGTTCAACTTTTGGTTCTACTTTAGGTTCTATCTTTATATCTAAAGCCTTCTAATCTAGTGATACTGTCATACACAATACAGTAAGTTCATGTGCTAGGCCTTCACAGATTTAAGAATCAGAAATAGGACATGCAGGTAAAGCAATTAACATTGGTTTCGCATCCACAACAGGTTAATCAATCACCTCATCTATGGTAATAATGCTAGAACTAGGTTTATTAAACACTTCATCTCAAGAATTAAAATGTATTTCTCTAGCATGAGTGTGGGAATGTAAACCAATCTACGTTTAGGCACATGATCAGCTTTTTGCATGTTCTCTTCATGTTCAACAAGTTCTTTCAAGAAATCTGGATTAGGTTTACCCATCTTAGAATTAATTTTCTCATACATCAAGCTAATTTGATAATATTTTCTAGATGAGCGATTAATAATATCATCAAAATAAGCATCAGAAGCATGCACAAAGTGATATGGTAATCCAGCTTGAAAATAATCAGAATGATATAATCTAGGAATCTTTTTGGAAATATTGTCTAACATCTTGGGATCTTCTAAACTCAACCCCCACTTATCACCATAAATCGTTTTTGGTCTATTCATAAATATTGTTTGTTTTGAAAGTTCCATACTTATGATAGATCGTGATTGCTCTTGATGAAAAAGTTTTTCTTCATATTGTGTAAGTTGAGCTTTCATTTTTAAAGATTCGTTAGTAAATAATGAAATTTTAGCTTTATTCTTAAGTATGGATTCTTCCAATTGAACAATTTTCTTGTTTAGTTTGGAAAGTGTGGGTTCGTGTTGTTCTTTTAAATCAGAAAGATCTTTTTCTAAGAATTGAACTTTCTCCGCAAGATGTTCGGATTTTAGATGATAGTCAGTGCGTTCAACCTTAATCGGATGAATTGACTTTTTAAGATCTTCCAACTTAGTTTTCGTAGAGTTGAGTTGGACTTTCAATTGATTCAATTCTGATTGTAATTTGGATGATGAAGGTTTAGTCTCATTAAGTTTGATTTTATCTTTCAAAACCTTGTTTTCTGATTTTAAACCTTTGACTTCTTTTGGCATTGAGACTAAATTCTTCATCAGGTCATTTTGCATTTTGATAAAATCGGGTGGGATTTTAGTTGATTGTACCTCGTCATCATCAGACGTTGAGTCAGAATTCTCCCTTTCTTTATTAGCCTTAATCAGCTTGGTCACCTTGCAAACATTTGCATGTTCCACCTCAGAGTCGGAATCATCCGTCCAGTTAAACCAAGTATCATCAACCGGTTTCAACTCTCCCCCAGTTTCCATAACCTTTGCCATCAACATTTTCTTCTTGTAGTAAGCCGCATCTTTCTTCTTAGGTAACTTGCACTCACGAGAGAAATGACCAGCTTTACCACAATTGTAACAGATTGAATCATCCTTCTTGGAATCATCAGCATGTTGATGTTTGATGAATCAGGTTTCTTGTAATAGGAGGAAGATGATGAATTCTTGCATTGATTGCTTTATTGGCCTTTGAACTTGTGTTTGTTCAAGGCTTTGGTGAACATGGCTGACTAGTTCAAGATGAGAATCATCAACATCCGAAAGATTCAACTTTTTAGAATCAGTTGATTCTTCAACAAGCACCTTCTTGGACAAGCTTTTGGAAGTGGTGAAAGATTTGCTTTTCTTCTCAGCAACGAGGGCAAGTGGATCACTCGGAGAAGACTCTTTCCTTTCTGCTATAGTTTTTGACACTGCAGGTTGATAATGCACAACTACTCCAACAAGCTCATGAATATTCAGCTTATCAATCTTATTGGTAGATTGAATGATTGTTCCATAAGGACTCCAATCAACATTGAGCTTTTTGAGAAACTTCATGTTGATCTCAGCATTAACTTTTGTAATTTTGCATCTTTTCAACTCATTAAAGACACCACTGAAATGTCGGTAGGTTTCCTTAAGAAGTTCTTCAGGTTCCTACTTAAAATCTTCATAAAGTCCAAGAGCCTTATTCAGTTTCATAACATCTGACATGTCATAACCTTCCTGTTGCCTTTTGTTCTCATCCCATATGTCCTTAGCAGTAGTATTGTTGTCAATATTTTCAAACAACTCATACGGGATGGCTTGCATGATGATATTTTTAGCTTCAATATCACCCTGAGCTGTTTCACGTTTCTCACCAGAAAGTTCATAGACTGGAATTGGCATACCCGTATCTGGATGAAACTCAACAACTGGACCATCTCTCAGAGAAGCCTAAATATACTTAGTCTTTTCATCCTTGTAGTCTATGTACTGAGTGATACGATGAAGCCAATGGTTGTACTTACCATCAAACAACACAGGAGGTCTGGAATCTGATTCCAATAATCAATGTATATTGAGTAGACATATTGATAACAAATGAGGTAGATTCGGTAAAGATTCGATAAATCACAAAAACTGAGATTCAGGTTTAGAAAAATCTAACAAAATGTCAGATTCGGTAGCTGGTTCGGTACTGTAGCAGACTCGGTACCTGGTTTGGTACTGTAGCAGATTCGGTATATCAGATTCTGTATCAGAAACTGACAGAAATAACAATTATCACACCCTGATTCGGTATAGATTCGGTAACCACAAGATTTGAAGCCTTAGAACACTTAAAACCCAAGTATCAAGTGAAACAGAGATTCTGGTTCGGTAGCCAAATTTTGTAAAATATTGAACTCAAAACAATCCAATTCCTTTGAATCAGATTTGGTAACTGATAATGCTAAAAACGAACATATATTTCATAGCATTATCCTTCAAGAAAGATAAGCTTTTAGTTGCAATTGTTCTATTTACAAGTGATATTCATTTAAATAATAAAAGGTAAAGACAAAAGACAGATTCGACGATTTGAAGACACAAACGACCAAAAAGCTAAAAAGTACAAAGTACAATCACAAGTGGTTCAAATTATTGATGAGAAACGTCTAAAAATGACAAGAGTACAAGCCGTGAAACGCAAAGTACAAGATATTAAATCGTACAAAAAGGCGTTCGAAAATCCGGAACCGAGATATGAACCAACTATCAACGTGCGATGCAACGTACCAAAAATCACAAGTCAACTATGCACGAGAATATAATATAATATATAATTAATTATATATATATATTATATATTATATTTATCCGCAGCCCACATTTTGGATTTGATCAATGAGCTGGAATCCAAAGCTCCGCGACTGCGGAGCTATGAAGAACAAAAATACCGCACTCGCGGAGCACACAGTGATCAAGTGGGACTATAAAAGGCCGCGCATTCTGCTCGATTCATCATTCTTTTTCCTTCTTTCTATCTACGTAATATATATATATATATATATATATATATATATATATATATATATATATATATATATATATATATATATATATATATATATATATATATATATATATATATATATATATATATATATAATTTTAATTTTAATTTTAATTTTAAGTTTAATAATAATAAGGTTATGTTGGCGAATGTTTTAAGTTTGTAAGTTGAAATTCTGTCCGTGTAACGCTACGCTATTAATAATCATTGTAAGTTATGTTCAACCTTTTTAAATTAATGTCTCGTAGCTAAGTTATTATTATGCTTATTTATGCCGAAGTAATCATGATATTGGACTAAATATTAAAGACGGGGTTATTGGGCTTTGGACCATAATTGGGGTTTGGACAAAAGACCGACACTTGTGGAAATTAGACTATGGACTATTAATGGGCTTTATATTTGTTTAACTGAATGATAGTTTCATTAATTTAATATAGAGATTTACAATTTCAAGTAATTATAAATAACCACATACACTCAATCGGATACGATGGGCGGGATATTTATAAATACTAATAATCGTTCATTTAACCGGACACGGGGATGGATTAATATTCAGTGGACTCATTAAAACAGGGGTGGATTACATACAAGGGCACTTGGTGTAATTGTTAATGAAGTATTAAAACCTTGGATTGCACACAGTCGATAACCTGGTGTAATCATTAACAATGTATTAAACATTATTACAGTTTAAGTCCCCAATTAGTTGGAATATTTGACTTCGGGTATAAGTATAATTTGACGAGGACACTCGCACTTTATATTTATGACTGATGGACTGTTATGGACAAAAACCAGATGGACATATCGAATAATCCAGGACAAAGGACAATTAACCTATGGTAATAAACTAAAATCAACACGTCAAACATCATGATTACGGAAGTTTAAATAAGCATAATTCCTTTATTTTTTATATCATCGCACTTTTATTTACTGTCATTTTATTTATTGCACTTTTAATTATCGTACTTTCAATTATCGCATTTTTATTTATCGTCATTTACTTTACGCTTTAAATTAAGTCATTTGTATATTTAATATTTTACATCAGGTTTTAATTGCAACTTAAGACATAAAATCGACAAACCGGTCATTAAACGGTAAAAACCCCCCTTTTATAATAATAATAATATTACTTATATATATATATATATATATATATATATATATATATATATATATATATATATATATATATATATATATATTGATACAAATATAGTTTAAAATAAATATAGCGTTAAACTCAGCTAGTTCCCTGTGGAACGAACCGAACTTACTAAAACCTACACTACTCTACGATTAGATACATTGCCTATAAGTGTTGTAGTAAGGTTTAGGTATATACATTCTATAAATAAATAAATAACTTGTGTAAAATTGTATCGTATTTAATAGTATTTCTCAATAAAAATATAACTATTTCGTATACACCTCGCATAACATCAGTAACCTTGTTGCACAAGGAAACAAGTTATTAATTAACAGAATATCAATGAAACCGAATTTTAGGATACCGAATGTCAACTGTAGCAGTTGACAAACCGAATCTAAGTGAAAACTTAGAAGAATGATCGAATCCTTTCTCAAACCACACCAATTAGCTGCGTATGATTAAACCGAATGTGATAGAATCACTAACACACCACAAACTGCATCACTTAAGATGAATTTCCAACTTTGAAGCAGACTCGGTATGACCATTACGATACCGAATGTAGATCAAATCTTCAATTATTGATGAATTGATGAAAAAGAACGTCAAATATGTGATTAAACACCTCATGAACACTAGTGAATCCTCTGATCTTCAATTAAACACAGAATCAAGCCTGAATTGATCAATACCGAGAGTTTTAGCCACGAACTCTAAAAATTAACTTTTTTCCATAATTGTTGTTAAACAGCTGTAATGATGATCAAAAATCTTTCTAATACACCTAATAAAGCTTCGCTGAACTTATCACAAGAATCTGAATGTCAGATTATCAAATTTGATGATACCGAATGTGATTCAATCTAACCGAATGTGAAAAGATTATGTAATCTTTAATCTCTGGATTGATATAGTGATGTAATATCAATCCCTGAAAGCTCTGATACCAAATGATAGGTTAGATCATAGTGAGAATAGAAGAAATGATAAGATTTAGTGAGACTCGGTAAGGTAAGAATACATTCGGTATTAGAGAGAATTTGTAACTTTACATTCCACAGCTTCTTAAACTAGTTTACAATGCACTGGCTATCTAATTAGGACTACTTAAGTTCCTTATATAGCCCTCTTCTAAGGAACCTTCATTTAGGCATGTTTCACATTAACACTATTCATACTTTGGGGTCCTAACAGAGCTTCTCCATCTTGTCTGTCTCTTTTATAGCTAGAACATGTGCCGATTTCTTGAGCCGGTCTACAATGACCCAAATGTTATCGTAACCGCCCACGGCCTTTAGCAACTTCGTAATGAAATCCATAGCTATGCATTCCTACTTCCACTCAGGAATTTCCTATTGTACTAACGGTCCTGACGGATTTTGATGTTCTGCTTTTACCTTAGCACAAGTCAAACACTTAGCCACATAAGTAGCCACATCAGCCTTCAAGTTTGGCCACCAATAAAATTTCTTAAGATCGTGGTACATTTTTTCCGCTCCTGGATGTATAGAGTACCTCGACTTGTGAGCTTCATTCAAAACAAGTGTTCGTATATCACCTACCTTCGGAACATAAATTCGTCCCTGATGATGTAGCGTGAGGGTACGAAATAGTATTATTTTTACTAGGAAATACTACAAAATATGACACAAGTTTTATTAATTTACGGATGGGATATACCTAAACCTTGCTACAACACTATAGGCAGTGTACCTAATCGTAAAGTAGTGTAGTTTTTAGTAAGTCCGGTTCGTTCCACAGGGAGCTGGTGAAGTTAACGCTATATTATTAAGTTTATTTGTAAAAATATATATATAAATAAGTAGTAGTATTATTATAAAATGGGGGTTTTACCGTTTAATGACCGGTTTGTCGATTTTAAGCGTAAAAATAAATGACAAAAATTAAAGTGCGTAAAATAAATTGCGATAAATAAAATGACAGAAAATAAAATTGCGAGTAATAAAATGACAGTAAATAAAGATACGATGAGAAATATAATAAAAGAATTATGCTTATTTAAACTTCCGTAATCATGATGTTTGACGTGTTGATTTTAATTTATTACCATGGGTTAATTGTCCTTTGTCCTGGTTTATTTGATACGTCTATCTGGTTTTTGTCCATAATAGTCCATCGGTCATAAATATAAAGTGCGAGTATCCTCGTCAAATTACCCTTATACCCGAAGTCAAATATTCCAACTGATTAAGGATTTAAACTGTGACGCAGTTATCACTTCTGTCAACAATTACATCAGTTATCACTGTATGTAATCCACCCCTGTTTTAATTAGTTTATGAATATTAATTCATCCACTTGATCAGAATGAATAATCAATTACCCAACCCAATTGATTAATTAAATGATTATAACAGATTCCATATGAACGTCACTAAATAGGACAACCATAATCATTATTAATTATTAGGATAATTAATTTGAAGATAGGTTCGACAGACTCCAATGAGTTGTCACTCAATTAGACAATACCCCCCATCTATTAATAGTCAATAATCCAATTTCCACAAGTGTCGGTCTTTTGCCCAAACCTTAATTATGGTCCAAAGCCCAATTACCCAATTTTAGTAATTAGCCCAACATCATGATTACTTCATTTTAAATAAGCATAATAACGACTTAGCTACGAAACATTAATGTAAAAAGGTTGAACATAACTTACAATGATTAAAAATAGCGTAGCGTTACACGGACAGAATTTCGACTTACACACTCAAACGATCTCTATCATAAATCTTATTATTATCATAATTTAAAATTAAAATTAAGATTATTGTTATATCTGATTACATTAACATTATGATAGAGAATTATAAATATAGATATTGATATTTGATATAGAAAAATAAGAAAAAAGATAGAAAGAAAAAAAGATCGAAAAAATATCTCTCCCCTTCATCGTTACATATCGTTCTTTTATAGGTAAAATTATAAATTGAATTTTCATTTACGACCCCTGAACTATGCTCAATTAACAACTTTTTATTATTTAATATTATTCTTATTATGAATTATTTAAATATTATATTTTATTCTTGTGCATAGTTGACTTGTAATTTTTACACCGTTGCGTCGAGCGTTGAGAGTTGGTTCATGTCCCAGTTCCGGATTTTCGAACGTCCTTTCGTACAATTTTATATTTTGTACTTTGCGTTTTGTAACTTGTACTCTTGTCATTTTTAGACGTTCCTCATCAATAATTTGAACCTTTTTGATTGTATCTTGTACTTTTGAGCTTTTTGGACCTTTGCGTCTTCAAATCTTCGTTTTCGCCTTTTGTCTTCGCACTTATTTAATATAACCGATTATTACTTGAAAATGGAACAATTGCAACTAAAATCTTGTCTTTCTTGGGGAATAATGCTATGAAATATATGTTCCTTTTTAGCCTTATCAATATCCCCACACTTGAGCGTTGCTTGTCCTCAAGCAATACAGTCTTGAAATAATATAATACATCACACGAATCACTTCTTTATTCTTCACACTTTGTACATCAGTGATTTTGATAGAGCGGTATAAACAATGATATTAACAATAGAACCATGGTTAAAGGTGGGTGTGTCATCCACAGTTGCCTTGGGTTTAGGTCAACGACACTTGCAATCAAATAGCCGATTTACTTTCGGTTTCCAAAGAAAAGTGCACATTTGAAAGGCGGTTTACAGTCCCACATGACTATAAAAATTTAGATCCTTTAGGAAATTGGATCTTTATGAAAACATTTGATCTTTTAAAAATTCAAGCTAGATTTTACCCTAGACAAGTTTTCTGATTTGACCCACCATCGGTGTTGCAAAATATATTTGTGGATCAATATTTTGGCTAAAAACATTTAGGTTCGTGTAATCCACTGCTATCCCGGTATCGGAAAGCACACATCCAGTTTACTTGTTCCGTATATTACCTTTCGGTAAACTACCGTCCGGTTGTAAAGGAAAGCGATGAACAAGAAACTGTTAAGGCAATGTCCCGTGACATGCAGATGATTATGGTCTTTTAACGTGTCGGATGCTAGAACTATCCTTGGTAGGAGCGATAGTAAAGATCATCTTATGATTTTTCGGTCTGGCACAAGGTCCTGTCTCCGACCATGCTATGCAACCACCGTTCTTACGGTTGACACCTGATTTGGTTCAGGTGACCTAATGAATTCCAGGTGAATTCCTAGGATTTTACGTTCAATGGTAATGAACGCATTGAAAATGGGTTTTCAGAAAACAAATCGGTTTGCAATTTTGATCAAAATATTTTCTCGTTCAAGCTCGAGTTTAGATATCATTGAATTCCATGAGTTTAAATTCTCAATCTTTAAGGTCAATCTCTAGGATTGAGTAATATCAGTCTTAAAAGCTGATTTTTAATCTTTAAGGAGATTATCCTTTCTGGGGATCTGATTCATTAGTCTTATCAAGCTAATTTGCACGGTGCCCTCCCCATTTTACAAGACAGACCCTCTCATGGTTAGGATAAGTCTGACCACTTGGCGACCCTGTTTGATGCTGAGGTCCGTGGATTTCCTGCTGATTTTAGTGATGACTTTTCTAGGTTTTTCGTCAACCTACAGCTGGTCTGGACGACAACTTCATGACCTAAATCAAGAAGCGCGTGTCTTTTTCGGAAGACTTTACTTCCTTTTAATGATGGAATTGATTCATCGTGTAGATCCATCTTTCTTTCAAATGTATTACAGTAAACCGGGTAAAACTGATTAATATCGTCCAAAGCAAAAGTACCTGCAATAATCTTGTACAAAAATATGTGATATTTGTTTTAAATTGAATAACTTGGTACATTCTTCCCACACTTAGTTTCTTTCTTTGCCTTTTTATTTTCTTTTATTTCATTTTAAATGAATTTAAGCGTTTTAGGGTGTTTCTCAATTTATGCCCTTTTCGAGGTAACGATAATTTCGGTATTATCACCTAGTTTTCACCGTTCATAAATATGTATAAACATGATTTTAAATTCATTTAGTTGAAATTTTTTTCAAATTTTCACAAAATTTGGCAAATAAACTAAGTGCAAACCCGAGAGAATTTATAACCCTTCCCCACACTTGAGATCATGCAATGCCCTCATTTGCATGAAATCAGACTATAATTATAAATTCATGAGGGTGATTAGTGTAGAAAAGTGATTAAAAATACCCAGTTTGTAAGCATATTATTTTACATCACATTTGATATTTTGCTTCTTGTCGTCAAAATCAGTAGCTATTGCTGAACTTAATGTTAGTCTTTGAAAGTGCGTTGTTCTACCCTGTTTTGTACATAATATAAAATACAAACATATATATACATATTTTTGAAGTTGGGTATATTACCCCACGTTCAAAAATTTATAAAGTCTAATATCTTTTTGGCATACTTTAGATCAATAAAATTAAAAATAATGATAACAAAATTTGCCGTCCCACCCTCGGGTAAAGCAATTTCGGCTTAATGACCTAGTCGACGAATTTTAGAAATCATTTTTTCAACTTAATGAATTAAAGTAAATTTTGTTTTTAAATATCACACAAAACTTAAAAGCATATTAATTTCATATAAAACCTAAAAAAAAAAAAAATTCAGAATGGGGGGAGAAAACTAGTTCTTTAGTGTCTGCTAGCGGAAAAGACCAATCGGATTCCATTCTCGGAACTACACGAGAACAGAACAACTAACTCTAGATAGCATTTTCTTTTTAGAACATTTGAATCTCCCCACACTTAGGTAGCCGTGGTGTCAAAATTGTGATTAACTTTATCGTCAATTTCTCTTGGTCCATAATCAACTTGCATATCCGTGACTTTTTCTTTAAGCCATTGGTCGGATTCCTGTGTAATATCCATAATTTCAACTAGTTTCTCCTTTTCTTTAGGTGATAGATTGGATACTAACCGGTTACATAACTTAAAGTTCCCCTTGGTTCTAGCATCGCGAATCCGTTTAATAAGTTTCTTCATTGAACTATTAATAACGGGATCATTTAATTTCGTATCAACAACGGGGTTCTTTGTTATCATGTCATCATTAGGTGTTACTTCATTTTCCCCACACTTAGGCGTTTTATTATTGCTAAGCACTACCGTTGGAGTTGGTAAAACAACATGGTTATTACCAATCGTTTTTACTGGTTCAACGGTTTTAGTTGGTGGAGATTTAGACTTTCGAATCATAAAGGTGATCGATTTGTCACCACTACTAAGTGTCATTCTTCCATTTCCTACATCAAATAACGCCCCGGTGGACGCTAAGAATGGTCGTCCTAAAATTAGAGGAATGTTTGAGTCCTCTTCTATGTCAATGACAATGAATTCGACTAGAAAGGTTAAATTACCTACTTGAATGGGTAGGTTGTCAGCAATTCCAACTGGGTGCTTAATGGTTTGATCAAAGAGTCGAACACTCATATCCGTTGGACTTAACTCACCTACCCCTAATCTCTTATATAATGAAAGAGACATAACACTCACACTTGCACCTAAATCTGCTAGTGCATCATACATGACACAATCACTAAGTAGACAAGGAACAATAAATTCACCCGGATCACCTACCCTAGGTGGAGGTTTTGGTGGAACTGTATTCACCGGGTTTATATTTACGGCTTTTGTTTCTTGCACTTTCTTATTCTTTTTCTTCTTCTTCTTTCCAGAGGTATCACAATCTTTATTACCTATCACTTGCTCATACTCAACTCCTTTTCTTGGAAACGGGATGGGTGGTTTGTATGGTGCCACCACTGGCTTTACATACTCGGGTGGTGGTGGTGTAACTTCTTCATTGTTACTCTCATCTAAAACCTTCCCATCTTCTGATGCTGGTTTTTCAGAATTCGTTGAAACCATATTAACATTCTCATTCCGAGGATTTACTTCAGTATTACTCGGTAGCTTTCCTTGTTCCCTCTCACTCATCATGCTAGCAAGAGTACCTACGTGTTTTTCAAGATTCAATATGGAAGCTTGTTGAGTTCTTAATGACTGATCAAATCTCTCGTTCGTTTGGGTTTGAGTTTCAATAAATTGTGTTTGAGATTCAACTAGCTTAAATACCACTTCTTCCAGATTTGACTTTTTCTCTTCGGTTTGTTGTGGTGGTTTATACAAGCCAGGTCTTTGTTGATTGAAAGTGTTGTTTTGAGTTGGTTGGTTATTCGGACCTTGTTGGTTATACGAGTTATTGTTGGGTCCTTTTGGATTGTAAAGAATGTTTTGATTTCGATTGAAGTTTAGCTTTGGCGGTTGATAATTATTTTGATAATTATTTCCCGGCCTTTGGTTCATATAGGAAACATTCTCTCGTTGTTCCATCGTTGGTTCAATGTGACAATCTTTCAATAAGTGTGGTCCACCGCATTGCTCACAACTGATTCGTATTGCGTGAATATCTTTATTCATCTTTTCCATTCGTCTTTCGAAAGCATCTATTTTTGCGGAAACGGAATCAAAGTCATGGCTAGAATCGGCTCTAGCCGCTTTAGATGAACGATATATATCTTTCTCTTGGTGCCACTCATGAGAGTGGGAGGCTGTGTTATCAATAATTTTGTAAGCTTCAGTTGCGGTTTTCTTCATAATGGAACCACCAGCTGTTATGTCGATGTCTTTTCGTGTAGCGATGTCTACGCCTTTATAGAAGATTTGTACTATTTGAAAAGTATCTAATCCGTGTTGAGGACATCCTCTCAACATCCTTCCGAATCTTGTCCACGCCTCATATAATGTTTCATTTGGATTTTGCGCGAACGTAACAATTTCTCCTTGAAGTCTCACGGCTTTGGATGCCGGAAAGAATCTTTTAAGAAATTTCTCAACTAAAACATCCCATGTGTCAATCGCCCCTTCAGGTAACGATTCTAACCAATCTTTGGCTTCTCCCTTTAAAGTCCAGGGAAACAACATGAGATAGATCTGCTCATCTTCCACTTCTCGGATTTTGAATAGTGTACAAATTCTTTTAAACGTACGAAGGTGTTCGTTAGGATCTTCATTCGGTGCACCACTGAATTGGCATTGGTTAGTTACCATGTGTAGGATTTGTCCTTTGATTTCATAATCTGGCGCATTAACTTCTGGCTTAATAATGGCGTGACCTTGGCCCGTGCGTGTGGCTCTCATTCGATCTTCCATACTTAGAGGTTCCAGATTTTCCATGATTGGAAGTGTTGTATCTGAATCACTAGAGGTTTCTGATTTAATGGTTTCTTCCTCAACAATCTCTGTTTGAATGATTGGTGGTTCCGGAGGAATAATTAATGGATCAGGGTCTCGGAATTGTCCCTGAGTATTCTCCGGATTCTCAATTGTGATATTGGTTTCAAAAACTGGATTATCGGAAATTTGAGTTTGAGGATTTGGTCGACTTGATGACGATTCTAAAGAAAAATCAACGGCGGCGATATTCGTTAAACGATGTCTTGATCGAGTTACAGGTGGTGAACGTATGACCGGCGGCGAACGTCTTGCTCGGTGCATTCACTGAATATCCTATTAGTTTTTAAAAAGGAAAGAAAAATTATAATAAGTTATCCAACCAATAGACTTTTCTGATTTTGCCCACGTTTCGAATAGCCAAAAGATGCAGCAGAGGGGCAGGATTCGTTTGGTCTCAATATAATTGAGGACTGTTTGGCTCCAATAACCCGGTCCACGTACAAATCCAACTATTACTACGAACCAGAAAATTTTGATGTCTATCAATTTAACCACTTAAAATAAATTTTCGTAATTTTAAGAAATTTAGAGAAGAAGTAGAAAAAAATTCTAAGTCCTAAAAACTAGAATGGCGAGAAATAAGAAAGAAATAGATTGCGCGTCGAAAAATGTCGAAAAATAAAAGGTCGAAAAATAGGCGTCGAAAAATAAAAATAAGAAAGTAGTGCGAAATACGGCGTCGTAAAATTCTAAAGCACCTAAAACTTAGTCTAAGGAATAAGCACTTAAGGGATTTTACGGCAAAGCCTAAAAATTCTAGAAGTAAAAATAACTATGGCAAAACTAAACTTAATACTAAAAGTTGCGACTATAGTCTAAAAATCTAAAGGTAATAAAACTAAAAAAAACATTTTTTTTTTTATAGACAAAATTTTAAAAATATATATATTTTTTTTTTTTAATAATTTTTTTTTTTTTTTTTTTTTTTTTTTACGTTTTTTTTTTTTTTTTTTTTTTTTTTTTTTTTTTTTTTTTTTTTTTCTTTCGTTTTTTTTTTTTTAAAAAATTTTTTAAAAAAAAACGATTTTTTTTTTTTTTTTTTTTTTTTTTTTTTTTTTTTTTTAAAACGATTTTTTTTTTCTTTTAAAAAAAACGATTTTTTTTTTTTTTTTTTTTTACACAAATTTTTTTTTTTTTTTTTTAAAAAACGATTTTTTTTTTTTTTTTTTTTTAAAAACGATTTTTTTTTTACAAATTAATAATTTTTTTATAATTATAATTTTTTTTTTTTTCAAAACTTTTTTTTTTTTTTTAATTCATTTACTATTCATGAATAGTAAATGAAAATAAATTAATTAATTTACTATTCACATGAAAGCGACATGATAGCAATTATTAATTATAAGTTACATAATATACCCCTGAAGTATTTAATAAATACGACTTTTTTTTTAAAATTTACGATTCAAATAAATTCTAAGTCTCGAAAAGAAACACACACACAATATCATGCTCGACAATATTAAATCTACAAGGCCCTACAATTTGACTTCTAATTCCACTTGATACAGCTGTAAGTCGTTAACACTTTAGTGGTAGGATCTTTTAATATTTATTTGCTAGTGGTGTTGTAGGTGGGTCTTGTTGGTCGACTGAATATCAATATAATAGCAGCGATTATGGTGATTTTTTTCATGTTGGTCATCGAAACTGAACATTACAGTAGTAGTGCAGTAAAATAATGATGGTTTAGTGTGGTCTACGATGATTGATGTTGTATTTTTTTTTTAACACTTATTACAATATATTAAAAATAAAAATTACTTTTAAATAAACATAACAAAAATATAGCGTTTTTCAGCGTCCCCGGCAGCGGCGCCAAAAACTTGATGATGTAGCGTGAGGGTACGAAATAGTATTATTTTTACTAGGAAATACTACAAAATATGACACAAGTTTTATTAATTTACGGATGGGATATACCTAAACCTTGCTACAACACTATAGGCAGTGTACCTAATCGTAAAGTAGTGTAGTTTTTAGTAAGTCCGGTTCGTTCCACAGGGAGCTGGTGAAGTTAACGCTATATTATTAAGTTTATTTGTAAAAATATATATATAAATAAGTAGTAGTATTATTATAAAATGGGGGTTTTACCGTTTAATGACCGGTTTGTCGATTTTAAGCGTAAAAATAAATGACAAAAATTAAAGTGCGTAAAATAAATTGCGATAAATAAAATGACAGAAAATAAAATTGCGAGTAATAAAATGACAGTAAATAAAGATACGATGAGAAATATAATAAAAGAATTATGCTTATTTAAACTTCCGTAATCATGATGTTTGACGTGTTGATTTTAATTTATTACCATGGGTTAATTGTCCTTTGTCCTGGTTTATTTGATACGTCTATCTGGTTTTTGTCCATAATAGTCCATCGGTCATAAATATAAAGTGCGAGTATCCTCGTCAAATTACCCTTATACCCGAAGTCAAATATTCCAACTGATTAAGGATTTAAACTGTGACGCAGTTATCACTTCTGTCAACAATTACATCAGTTATCACTGTATGTAATCCACCCCTGTTTTAATTAGTTTATGAATATTAATTCATCCACTTGATCAGAATGAATAATCAATTACCCAACCCAATTGATTAATTAAATGATTATAACAGATTCCATATGAACGTCACTAAATAGGACAACCATAATCATTATTAATTATTAGGATAATTAATTTGAAGATAGGTTCGACAGACTCCAATGAGTTGTCACTCAATTAGACAATACCCCCCATCTATTAATAGTCAATAATCCAATTTCCACAAGTGTCGGTCTTTTGCCCAAACCTTAATTATGGTCCAAAGCCCAATTACCCAATTTTAGTAATTAGCCCAACATCATGATTACTTCATTTTAAATAAGCATAATAACGACTTAGCTACGAAACATTAATGTAAAAAGGTTGAACATAACTTACAATGATTAAAAATAGCGTAGCGTTACACGGACAGAATTTCGACTTACACACTCAAACGATCTCTATCATAAATCTTATTATTATCATAATTTAAAATTAAAATTAAGATTATTGTTATATCTGATTACATTAACATTATGATAGAGAATTATAAATATAGATATTGATATTTGATATAGAAAAATAAGAAAAAAGATAGAAAGAAAAAAAGATCGAAAAAATATCTCTCCCCTTCATCGTTACATATCGTTCTTTTATAGGTAAAATTATAAATTGAATTTTCATTTACGACCCCTGAACTATGCTCAATTAACAACTTTTTATTATTTAATATTATTCTTATTATGAATTATTTAAATATTATATTTTATTCTTGTGCATAGTTGACTTGTAATTTTTACACCGTTGCGTCGAGCGTTGAGAGTTGGTTCATGTCCCAGTTCCGGATTTTCGAACGTCCTTTCGTACAATTTTATATTTTGTACTTTGCGTTTTGTAACTTGTACTCTTGTCATTTTTAGACGTTCCTCATCAATAATTTGAACCTTTTTGATTGTATCTTGTACTTTTGAGCTTTTTGGACCTTTGCGTCTTCAAATCTTCGTTTTCGCCTTTTGTCTTCGCACTTATTTAATATAACCGATTATTACTTGAAAATGGAACAATTGCAACTAAAATCTTGTCTTTCTTGGGGAATAATGCTATGAAATATATGTTCCTTTTTAGCCTTATCAGTCCCGCAAAATACCGAGTCCCATTTTCTCGTACTTCAAATTGTTTCTCCAATCCTCTAATATTCTCATCCTGTACGTTCTCCTCTTTCAAGGCTTCCTGTTGTGCCTCAAAAATTTGCTTAGTAAGATTAGTTTGGATAGCCAAATTGGGAGCTCGAACCCTTAAAGCTTTTTCTCTTACTTTCCGGCTCAAGGAATCAGCTACAACTTTTGCCTTTCCCGGATGATAATGAATTGCGACATCATAGTCATTCAACAACTCCACCCAGCATCGCTGCCTCATGTTTAATTGCTTTTGATCAAATATATGTTGAAGACTCTTATGATCTGTAAAAACAGTACACTTCACTCCGTAGAGATAGTGTCTCCACATCTTAAGTGCAAAAACAACAGCTCCTAATTCTAAATCGTGAGTCGTGTAGTTTTTTTCGTGAATCTTCAATTGTCTAGATGCATAAGCAATCACCTTCGTATGTTGCATTGACACACAACCCAAACCTTGCTTTGAAGGGTCACAATAAATCACAAAACCATCATTCCCTTCGGGTAGTAACAATATAGGTGTTGTAGTTAACTTTTTGTTCAACAATTTGAATGCATTCTCTTGCTCATCCTTCTCAGTCGAACTTCTTCCCTTTATGCATTAATTCTGTCAGGGGTTTTGCTACTCTGGAAAAGTCTTGGATGAACCTCCTGTAGTAACCAGTCAATCCTAAAAATTGACGTATGTGCGTTGGAGTTTTCGTGGTTTCCCACTTTTCAATAGCTTCAATCTTTGCTGGATCAACCTGAATGCCTTCTTTCCTAACTATATGGCCGAGGAATTGCACTTCCTTCAACCAAAATGCACATTTAGAAAACTTAGCATACAGTTCTTCCTTCCTTAAAAAATATAGAACCATTCTCAAATGTTCTTCGTGCTCTTAAGCATTCTTAGAGTAAATAAGTATGTCATCGATGAAAACAATGACAAACTTGTCCAGATATGGCCCATACACCCGGTTCATGAGGTCCATGAACACAGCCGGTGTGTTAGTCAATCCAAACGGCATAACCATAAACTCATAATAACTGTAACGTGTTCTAAATGCGGTCTTTAGGATATCATCCTCCTTAACCCGCATGTGATGATAACCGGAACGTAAATCAATCTTTGAATAAACAGACGAACCTTGCAGTTGATCAAATAAATCGTTGATTCTTGGTAATGGATAACGGTCCTTGATGGTAAGCTTTTTCAACTCTCGGTAATCGATACACAACCTGAACGTACCATCCTTCTTCTTGACAAACAGAACAGGAGCTCCCCACGGTGATGTGCTTGGTCGAATGAAACCACGCTCCAATAGTTCTTGTAGTTGACTTTGTAATTCCTTCATTTCGGTGGGTGCAAGTCTATATGGAGCATGGGCTATAGGTGCAGCTCCTGGTACAAGATCTATTTGAAATTCGACGGATCGGTGTGGAGGTAGTCCCGGTAATTCTTTCGGAAATACATCAGGAAATTCTTTTGCGACGGGAACATCATTGATGTTCTTTTCTTCTGGTTTGACTTTCTCAACTTGTGCTAGAATGGCATAGTGACCTTTTATTATTAGATTTTGCGCCTTCAAACTGCTAATAAGATTTAACTTTGCATTTCTCTTTTCTCCGTACACCATTAAGGGTATTCCATTTTCGCGCGGAATGTGAATCGCCTTCTTGTAACAAACGACCTCTACTCTTACTTTGGTCATCCATTCCATGCCATTATTACATCAAAACTCCCCAATTCCACCAGTATCAAATTAATTTCAAATGTTTTGCTAGCCAATTTGATTTTTCGGATACGAAAAATTTTATAAACCTTAACTAGTTTACTGTTTGCTAATTCAAGTATACACTTATCATCCTAAGGCATTAACGGACAAATCAGTATGGCACAAAAATCTCTACTCATATAACTCCTATTCGCACCCGAATCAAATAAAACATAAGCAGGTATATCGTCAATAAGAAACGTACCCGTAACAAGCTCGAGTCTTCCTGTGCTTCTGCCGCATTGATGTTGAAGGCTCTTCCACAACCTTGCCCGTTATTATTCCCTGGGTTTAGGCACGCACTTTTGAAATGGCCAGACTTTCTGCATCCAAAGCAAATTATAGCATTATTTTCTCTCTTTGGTCCATAGACATCACACTTCGCTACACTATGACCCAATCTGTTGCAATTAGTGCATAACTCCTTACAGAACCTATCTGGATGGTATCCTTCACATCTTGGGCATTGAGTTTTCTGCCTCTTACTGTCATTGTTGTTATTATTGGAATTGTTGTTGTAGCGGTTGTTATTGATGTTGGGATGATTATTATAGTTGTTGCTGTTGTAATTGTTGTTGGGATTACGATTATTGTTGTTACGATTGTTGTTACGAATAATGTTGCGATTGTTGTTGTGATTGTTGTTGTTGTATTTGTGACCCTTGTCACTGTTTTCTTCCCACTTCCTCTTGCCTTCTTTTTTTTGCCTCCTCGGCCGCCTGCCCTTTAATTCTTCCCTCAATCTTGCCCATGAGTTTGTGAGCCATTCGACTTACGTTCTGCATTGAGGTAGGTGCGTATGAACTTACATTCACTTGAATCCTCTCCGGTAACCCTTTCACAAATGCGTCAATTTGTTCTTCATCATCCTAAAATACTCCCGGACACAATAGAGACAAATCTGTGAATCGTCGCTCGAATGTGGTGAAATCGTATCCTTAAGTTCGTAATTCCCTAAGCCGTGTCTTGAGCTTATTGACCTCATTCCTGGGACGATAATGCTCATTCATCATGTGTTTGAATGCTACCCACGGTAGCGCGTAAGCAGTATTTTGTCCCACTTACTCGAGATAGGTGTTCCACCATGTTAACGCAATACCTGTGAATGTATTCGAGGCATACTTCACCCTATCATTTTTCGCACATTTGCTTATTCCAAAAAAACAGATTCAACCTTCTCAGTCCACCATTTTAGCCCGACTGGTCCTTCGGTTCCATTGAACTCAAGGGGTTTACAGGCAGTGAAAGCCATGCAGGAGCATCCTACACGATTTCCTGTAGAGTTAGTTCCATTGCTAGACCCTGACTGATTGTTGTTTTGCATTGCAGCCTGCGCTGCGGCTATGTTCGCAGCAAGAAAAGCACAAAAATCTTCTTCGCTCATGTTCAAAGTTTGTCTGGTAGTTTGAGCCATTTCCTTCAAAAATTAGCCAAAAGAGTTAAGTTAATCATATAGAATATTAGGAGTAGTCAATAGTATTTTGTAGCATAATATGAAGTTATCATTATAAAAGCATTTTGACATATTAGCATTTTATAATTGTAATTCGGGTAGTACCTACCCGTTAAAGTTCATACTTAGTAGCTAGTACAAAAATTAACTACTACTATCAAGATAATATTCTACCATGAAAAACTTAATACATTAATACTTCACGCTTAAACTTTTGGTACAATATTTTTACAACAATACAATGCCACTATTTTACATAAAACATAGGTAAGATGAAATATAGCACACGAGAACTATTATACAAGGCGTGAAGTATGGTAGATGCTGAGACAGATTAGAAATGACGAGACTTCTTATTATTTGGGAACAAATCTGGGAAATTTGTGGGATCTGGGAAACCAAAGAGTTTTCGCGTCTCAGATGAAATGTCCCGTTCATATTGATTATAAACGTTCCATATTAATTGATTTTTTTGCTAGGTTTTGACCTCTATATGAGACGTTTTTCAAAGACTGGATTCATTTTTAAAACAACCAAAACCTTTATTTTATCAATAAAGGTTTCAAAAGCATTATGTAGATTATCAAATAATGATAATCTAAAATATACTGTTTACACACGACCATTACATAATGGTTTACAATGGAAATATATTACATCGACATATGTTTCTTGAATGCAGTTTTTACACAATATCATACAAACATGGACTCCAAATCTTGTCCTTATTTTAGTATGCAACAACTGAAGCTCTTAGTATTCACCTGAGAATAAACATGCTTTAAACGTCAACAAAAATGTTGGTGAGTTATAGGTTTAACCTATATATATCAAATCGTAACAATAGACCACAAGATTTCATATTTCAATACATATCTGAAAGGACCCGTTCATATACATTATAAACGATTCACAATAGTTGATTACATCGCGAGGTATTTGACCTCTATATGATACGTTTTACAAACATTGCATTCGTTTTTAAAAGACAAACTTTCTTTACATCAAAAATTGACGGCATGCATACCATTTCATATTACATACAACTATAATTGACTTAATATTAATCTTGATGAACTCAACGACTCGAATGCAACGTCTTTCAAAGTATGTCATGAATGACTCCAGGTAATATCCTTAAAATGAGCTAATGCACAGCGGAAGATTTCTTTAATACCTGAGAATAAACATGCTTAAAAGTGTCAACCAAAAGGTTGGTGAGTTCATAGGTTTATCATATCAATCATTTCAATATATTAATAGACCACAAGATTTCAGTTTCTATAAATATCCGTACACTCGCAAGTGTATAAAAGTATTCTATAAGTTGTAGGCACCCGGTAACAAGCCTTAACGTTCATGTTTTACCCACTGAAGTACACCAGATCAGGTGTGTTTAAAATAACCTCGAAGTACTAAAGCATCCCATAGTCAGGATGGGGTTTGTCAGGCCCAATAGATCTATCTTTAGGATTCGCGCCTACCGTACATAGACAAGTAGTTTAATGTTACCAAGCTAATGGTATATTTCTGGTTTAAACCCACATAGAATTAGTTTTAGTACTTGTGCCTATTTCGTAAAACATTTATAAAACAGCGCATGTATTCTCAGCCCAAAAATATATATAAAAAGGGAGTAATGAAACTCACCATACTGTATTTCGTAGTAAAAATACATATAACGTCATTTAACAAGTGCAAGGTTGGCCTCGAATTCACGAACCTATATTAATTATATATATTTATATGTTGGTCAATATTTGTCTAACAATTTTTGGTCAAGTAATAGTGTACCACAATCCTAATGCTCGAGACTAATATGCAAAAGTCAACAAAAGTCAACTTAACCCAAAATGACTTCTAAAATTTATACGTGTTTATTATATAACTTAACTATAGTCATTTTATATATTTAAATATATTTATTAGGTTTTATAATAATAAAAGTCATTTATTAATAAAAATTTATATTAACGTTTATATATGATAAAATATACTTTTATATATCTTCAGTAGAAAAATTTATAAAGTTCACTTAATATCGTAAAACTATAGTGGTAAGTATTATTAATGTAATTATATTACGCGTGGTGAAAAATATCTTTGTATCCCCTATTTATTTGATAAAATAATATTGATCATAATAATAATAAGTAAAAGTTGTATTATTTTGTAATAATAATTATTATTATTCTATAAAAAAATAACAATATTTATATTTACTAAAAATGTTATTATGATAAAATGATAATACTAACATAATAGTAATAATGATATTTTATAATAACAATGATATTTCTATTAAAATAATAACGACGATAGTAATAATAATCATTTTAACAATAATACTAAAATTCAGTTGACTATAACTTCTAATCCGTTTATCAAAACTATTCGATATCTAAATGAAAAGTTCTTAATTTTTCGCTAGCTTTCCAATGACATGCATATCATATACCCTATCTCAGTCGCATATGTATCTAATTCAGGATTCAACAAACCTATCTAAGGACAATATCGAATGTACAAGCATGCATAATCCTATATACTCGAGCACTAGTCAGGGATACACTATTGAAATATAAAAGTTAAGTTATGAGTGCTCACGTATCAATATTGAGATTCAATATTGCAGGAAAGTACGTAGACAAAACGAAAATGATAAACGTTAGGTTGACCTCACGAGCAATACCCTCGATCAATACCCATAACCTCCATAGCTATAACCCATAATTTCCTTAGCTCTATTCCGTTTGAAAACTTATTTTAAAATCGTGTGAATATAACTCCGTCGTAGTATTTTATGTATACTAATAATATCTTGAAATAATACAAAGAAAATATATATGTGTAATTCGATTGAGAGAGTTTAGAGAAATATATTTTTAAGTTTCTATGAAATAATAAAACCTATTGAATTCTATTTATAATAGATTTTTGAATTATTAAAGTGAATTATTAAAGTATGAATTATTAAAGTGAATTATTAAAGTATGAATTATTAAAGTGAATTATTAAAGTATGAATTATTAAAGTATGGATTATTAAAGTAAATTATTAAAGTATGAATTATTAAAGTGAATTATTAAAGTGAATTATTAAAGTATGAATTATTAAAGTGAATTATTAAAGTATGAATTATTAAAGTGAATTATTAAAGTATGAATTATTAAAGTTAAAGTAAAGTATAGTAAAGGTAAAGTTAAAGTATAGTAAAAGTATAAAACTATGTACGTATAATACGTGTATAAATATATATAATATTAATTTAAATCGTTATATATATTTGATAAAATAAAATATAAATATCGTTATTTTATCATACTAGTTAAGTAATGAGTGGTCAAAAAGAATAGATTTCTTAAATCACAGTGGACCTCATAACATAGGCCCGTAATCATATCATAATGTATCTGATAATTCAATCATTTGATATTATCTCTTAATTCCGTCAATAAATATATCGAAACAAATACGTTCATGTAAAGTATCAAATATCTAATACTTTGTTAATGTTTTCAGTTAATATTATATATTATATATACATATCTATATACACATAATTGTTCGTGAATCGTCGAACACGGTCAAAGGATAATTGATTACATGAATGTAGTTCCAAACTTTTTGAGATTCAACATTACAAATTCTGCTTATCGTGTCGGAAACATATAAAGGTTAAGTTTAAATTTGGTCGGAAATTTTCGGGTCGTTACAGTACCTACCCGTTAAAGAAATTTCGTCCCGAAATTTGATCGAGGTCGTCATGGCTAACTATAAAAATGTTTTTATGACGAATATGAGTTGATAAATAGAGTTTTATCATCATTGAGTAATATAGATAAAACAATTTAATTACGCGAAGAGTATAAGTGAAGCTATCGCAAGAGAGTGAAATGAGTAAACGTATATTTATTTTAACCGATGACGTAGTTATGATTGATTTCCAGAATTCATTGGATTTAAAGAAAATCTTTGCAATAAGATTTGGTTCTTCGGCGATTAAGAAAATCATGACCTTCTTTGATTAAATGCGATAATCTGTCTCGATTTCTCTGTCTGATATTTTACTATAAATTCACCCCCTTCGTTTCTTTATTTCCACAGCTCACACCTTCTAGTCTTTCTCCCCAATTCATACTTTAAAGCATTCGTTAATATGCTTCATCCAGTATTGATTCTTGATATACTCTTAACTTTCATATCTGTCATTCTTCTTTTTCATCTACCACCGGAGGAAGTTATTTTCTTCTACCATTACCTTGGGGTTATTGTGTTTTTCATTCTCCCGTGTCTTTATATTGCTATACGCATTGATATACACAGTTTGTAATTTCGAGGTTGTTATCGGGCTTTATATTCTTCATTATATTTCGGAGCTTCATGCTTTCATTTTCTCTTCCCAGCCTTAAGTCAAGCGGATAATGGTCCATAATTCGTAGATATGAATTTTTGGATGAACATAGTTAATGTTCCAAGAAGAAAATCGTAATGGCACGATCTTAATTTGGCAACTTACCAGAATATCTGAAAATATAGAGCTATCAAGATGATATGTTCTTAATATGTTTGAAAATTGGGTAGAATGTAAGAGTCGTGTAAATAGTACATGATGACGGTATGTTCTATGAATCATCACGTTCCATTAGAAACTCAGCATGACTTACTGTAATATAATCACGTTGATCAAGTGTCATTATATTATACTAACTCATGTTTCAGTTCTCAACACTGCTTTAAAAACATTCCTATTTTAAATTCGAATTTTTTTTTCTTCAGAATTTAGAAACTAACACATTTTCTTTTTATGTTGTAACGCAGATATTGCGAAGAGATAAAAGATTTCGGATAAGAATAGTTGTGAAAATATCTTCAGGAATATCGAAGATATTTATAATAAAAGATACGATAATATCTTAGAATTCTTAACATAGATGGATGATGAAGAAGATTTATCTGTGAAGGTTTAGAATAAGAAGTAAGGTGTTTGCTAACGATTTCAGTAGACACTGAAACATTTGGATCCTTTGAAGGCAGGTTTAGTCTTTGTGATTTGTCCACAGCCTCCTTCATGGTCTGCTCAATCCATTTTCCAGTTTCAAACCTTCTCTTTTTCTCAGCTTTACCACCATACTATTCTTTATCATCAAACTTTTGACTGTTTAAGTTGTTTACAGTTTTTGCTGCTTCATCAGCATTTTTCCAATTTCGGAGAACTAGTTCATAGTTTGGGATGTTTTTCAGAAAATTCACATTCGAAGTATGTAAGTCTAGGAGATAGACGTTATATGCATACATATAACTTTTAACGTAAAATTGTCGCGAAATTCAAAATACTGATTGCTAATTCCCAGTAGTTGGTGTGACAATTATTGTTACAGGATGTAGGTGAGTACATGATGGGGTTTTAATGAATAAGTATAGTGGATTTTAGGAGAGGCTTAAGTCGAAGGTTAATGAAGTTGTTGATAAGTTTACTGCTAATGTGACGAGATATGAAAGGTTCCCAGGTAACCATGATGAAGGGTTTATTCGTATAAATAGATGAAGGTGATTTGCTGGAGCTGTGACAAAACTGTCTATTTTGGAAAGAGATTGAAAAATTATATTTGGTAATAAATATCAAAGGATTTGACATGGATACGTGTTAAACTATAACTTTGGTTTCGAGAGCTTTTCAGGTGCATGACAGTGGGTAATGTGTGGTTGGATAATCATCTCGCATGTCTTTAAGAATTTCGAAGTGTTTGAACACATATTGTAATTGTTAATATACATATGATGTTCTAAGATTTTGAATGATACAAATATTTTTGTGAGTTCCATGAATAGAAATGAGGTTCTAGGACAGTTTTGAAGTCAAAGTATAGTTTTGAAAGATGTAGGAATCTAAGAGTGATGATTTCGGTTATATCTTGAATCGAATTCTGAGATTTTAAAATCAGAATATGTAATTAGATTTTGAATGAGTATGGTTGTTTTGATTTCTATAAAAGAATGTATATTGTTGTGAAAGTAGGGAGTATAATGGATGACTTGCTGAATCAGATTCGAAGAATGTAACATATTAATTGTGAATTTATATATCTCTCGGGTATTACCTACCCGTTAAAAAAAATTCACAATTAATATTTTGTACAAAAGAATTTTATTACAGTCTTTATGGAAATATATATGTGTATATTTCTTCAGATGTAATATAGATTTAATGAGTTAATATTAAATTAAACTCATTTGATTTATGGTTAAGGCTAGGATAGATAATTTCTAAACTTTAGAAATTACATAATCGCCGTAGAATGTTTCCCCAATGAAGTTATGAATCAACACTTAATCGTTGTGGTATTCCTTGGTATCTACATGGCGTATGACGTCGATGCTCGTGGGACAGATTGTGAAGTTGAGGTTTGCGATGCGGTTGTTGTTGGTGGTGGTAATGGTACTGTTGATGTTGTTGATGGTGGTACTGGTGCTGCTGCTGGTGTTTGTAACCTTTGCACCATATTCTCCAAAGCCACTACCCGAGCGCGAAGCTCGTTGACTTCTTCTATTACACCGGGGTGATTGTCGGTTCGGACGAGCGGATAAATAAGATCTAGAATTTGGTGTAGTATATAATCATGATGAGATACTCTGGAAATGAGAGAGAAAATGGTGTTTCGGACAGGTTCGCCAGTAAGTGCTTCAGGTTCATTGCCAAGAGGGCAATGTGGTGGATGAAAGGGATCACCTTCTTCTTGTCTCCAATGGTTAAGTAGATTACGAACCCATCCCCAATTCATCCAGAATAGATGATGGCTAATTGGTTGATCCATTCAGGTCATGCTGCTTTCAGAGCTCATGTGGAAATCCATATCGGCATAGCTGTCGGAATCCGAGGAACTCAAACTGGTTGAGGGATCCATCTTGTATGATCAGGGAAAGAATTTTTTTGTATGAAATAGATTGTAGAATTTAGATTTGGTATTCTTCAATACATAATTTACATATGTATATATAATACCAAAATCCCATAAATTACGGAGGAATCTTTGAAAGATGTCAGTCAAAGTTCACAGTAACAGATATGCTAAGATAAGAATTCGTCTATACACTATTATGCAATAAATGTAGGAAAACGCGTCTAGACTTAAGAATGATAAGCAGGTAATTTCCTAAGGGTGGTAAGTAGATGATTTCAGACTAAAAATGATAAGCAAAACTTTTGACATGCAGACACGGTCGAAGTCCAGACTCACTGATGCATCTTAACAACTATCAGTTAGACACACTAATGCAAGACCTGGTTCGCTAAGACCACCGCTCTGATACCAACTGAAAGGACCCGTTCATATACATTATAAACGATTCACAATAGTTGATTACATCACGAGGTATTTGACCTCTATATGATACGTTTTACAAACATTGCATTCATTTTTAAAAGACAAATTTCTTTATATCAAAAATTGACGGCATGCATACCATTTCATATTACATACAACTATAATTGACTTAATATTAATCTTGATGAACTCAACGACTCGAATGCAACGTCTTTCAAAGTATGTCATGAATGACTCCAGGTAATATCCTTAAAATGAGCTAATGCACAGCGGAAGATTTCTTTAATACCTGAGAATAAACATGCTTAAAAGTGTCAACCAAAAGGTTGGTGAGTTCATAGGTTTATCATATCAATCATTTCAATATATTAATAGACCACAAGATTTCAGTTTCTATAAATATCCGTACACTCGCAAGTGTATAAAAGTATTCTATAAGTTGTAGGCACCCGGTAACAAGCCTTAACGTTCATGTTTTACCCACTGAAGTACACCAGATCAGGTGTGTTTAAAATAACCTCGAAGTACTAAAGCATCCCATAGTCAGGATGGGGTTTGTCAGGCCCAATAGATCTATCTTTAGGATTCGCGCCTACCGTACATAGACAAGTAGTTTAATGTTACCAAGCTAAGGGTATATTTCTGGTTTAAACCCACATAGAATTAGTTTTAGTACTTGTGCCTATTTCGTAAAACATTTATAAAACAGCGCATGTATTCTCAGCCCAAAAATATATATAAAAAGGGAGTAATGAAACTCACCATACTGTATTTCGTAGTAAAAATACATATAACGTCATTTAACAAGTGCAAGGTTGGCCTCGAATTCACGAACCTATATTAATTATATATATTTATATGTTGGTCAATATTTGTCTAACAATTTTTGGTCAAGTAATAGTGTACCACAATCCTAATGCTCGAGACTAATATGCAAAAGTCAACAAAAGTCAACTTAACCCAAAATGACTTCTAAAATTTATACGTGTTTATTATATAACTTAACTATAGTCATTTTATATATTTAAATATATTTATTAGATTTTATAATAATAAAAGTCATTTATTAATAAAAAATTATATTAACGTTTATATATGATAAAATATACTTTTATATATCTTCAGTAGTAAAATTTATAAAGTTCACTTAATATCGTAAAACTATAGTGGTAAGTATTATTAATGTAATTATATTACGCGTGGTGAAAAATATCTTTGTATCCCCTATTTATTTGATAAAATAATATTGATCATAATAATAATAAGTAAAAGTTGTATTATTTTGTAATAATAATTATTATTATTCTATAAAAAATAACAATATTTATATTTACTAAAAATGTTATTATGATAAAATGATAATACTAACATAATAGTAATAATGATATTTTATAATAACAATGATATTTCTATTAAAATAATAACGACTATAGTAATAATAATCATTTTAACAATAATACTAAAATTCAGTTGACTATAACTTCTAATCCGTTTATCAAAACTATTCGATATCTAAATGAAAAGTTCTTAATTTTTCGCTAGCTTTCCAATGACATGCATATCATATACCCTATCTCAGTAGCATATGTATCTAATTCAGGATTCAACAAACCTATCTAAGGACAATATCGAATGTACAAGCATGCATAATCCTATATACTCGAGCACTAGTCAGGGATACACTATTGAAATATAAAAGTTAAGTTATGAGTGCTCACGTATCAATATTGAGATTCAATATTGCAGGAAAGTACGTAGACAAAACGAAAATGATAAACGTTAGGTTGACCTCACGAGCAATACCCTCGATCAATACCCATAACCTCCATAGCTATAACCCATAATTTCCTTAGCTCTATTCCGTTTGAAAACTTATTTTAAAATCGTGTGAATATAACTCCGTCGTAGTATTTTATGTATACTAATAATATCTTGAAATAATACAAAGAAAATATATATGTGTAATTCGATTGAGAGAGTTTAGAGAAATATATTTTCAAGTTTCTATGAAATAATAAAACCTATTGAATTCTATTTATAATAGATTTTTGAATTATTAAAGTAAATTATTAAAGTATGAATTATTAAAGTGAATTATTAAAGTATGAATTATTAAAGTGAATTATTAAAGTATGAATTATTAAAGTATGGATTATTAAAGTGAATTATTAAAGTATGAATTATTAAAGTGAATTATTAAAGTGAATTATTAAAGTATGAATTATTAAAGTGAATTATTAAAGTATGAATTATTAAAGTTAAAGTAAAGTAAAGTAAAGGTAAAGTTAAAGTATAGTAAAAGTATAAAACTATGTACGTATAATACGCGTATAAATATATATAATATTAATTTAAATCGTTATATATATTTGATAAAATAAAATATAAATATCGTTATTTTATCATACTAGTTAAGTAATGAGTGGTCAAAAAGAATAGATTTCTTAAATCACAGTGGACCTCATAACATAGGCCCGTAATCATATCATAATGTATCTGATAATTCAATCATTTGATATTATCTCTTAATTCCGTCAATAAATATATCGAAACAAATACGTTCATGTAAAGTATCATATATCTAATACTTTGTTAATGTTTTCAGTTAATATTATATATTATATATACATATCTATATACACATAATTGTTCGTGAATCGTCGAACACGGTCAAAGGATAATTGATTACATGAATGTAGTTCCAAACTTTTTGAGATTCAACATTACAAATTCTGCTTATCGTGTCGGAAACATATAAAGGTTAAGTTTAAATTTGGTCGGAAATTTTCGGGTCGTCACAATATCCTATACATAGATATAAAAATCATTCATATGGTGAACACCTGGTAACCGACATTAACAAGATGCATATATAAGAATATCCCCATCATTCTGGGATACCCTTCGGATATGATATAAATTTCGAAGTACTAAAGCATCCGGTACTTTGGATGGGGTTTGTTAGGCACAATAGATCTATCTTTAGGATTCGCGTCAATTAGGGTGTCTGTTCTCTAATTCTTAGATTACCAGACTTAATAAAAAGGGGCATATTTGATTTCGATAATTCAACCATAGAATGTAGTTTCACATACTTGTGTCTATTTTGTAAATCATTTATAAAACCTGCATGTATTCTCATCCCAAAAATATTAGATTTTAAAAGTGGGACTATAACTCACTTTCACAGATATTTCCTTCCTCGGAAATAAGACTTGGCCACGGATCGATTCATGAACCTATACAAATATGTACATATATATCAAAGTATGATCAAAATATAATTACAACCATTTTTATTATGTTTTAAAGATTTGAGTGTATTAAGTCAGCTGTCCTCGTTAGTAACCTACAACTAGTTGTCCACAGTTAGATGTACAGAAATAAATCGATATATAATATCTTGAATCAATCTACGACGCAGTGTATACACGTCTCAGGCTAGATCACAACTCAAAGTATATATATTTTTGGAATCAACCTCAACCCTGTATAGCTAACTCCAACATTACTGCATATAGAGTGTCTATGGTTGTTCCAAATAATATATATACATGGGTTGATATGATAAGTCAAAACATTTGCATACGTGTCTATGGTATCCCAAGATTACATAATATATTAGAATACATGTATAATACAATATAAGTTAGCTAGGATATGATTTGTATAGATTTGTTAAACATTTCCCGTAGCTAAAAAGATCAAAAATATCCAATCTTGTTTTACCCATAACTTCTTCATTTTAAATCCGTTTTGAGTGAATCAAATTTATATGGTTTCATATTGAACTCTAATTTAAGAATCTAAACATAAAATGTATAGGTTTATAGTCCGAAATTTAAGTTACATGTCAATTACTAAAGAGGTAGTCATTTCCGTCGAAAGAACGACATCTTGATGACCATTTTGAAAAACATACTTTCACTTTGAGTTTAGCCAAGATTTTTGGATATAGTTTCATGTTCATATGAAAAATCATTTTCCCAAAATAACAACTTTTAAATCAAAGTTTATCATAGTTTTTAATTATCCAAACCAAAACAGCCCCTGGTTTCACTACGACGGCGTATATCCTATTTTATGGTGTTCATCGTGTTTTCAGGTTTTAAATCATTAAGTTAGCATATCATATAGATATAGAACATGTTTTTAGTTTATTTTAAAAGTCAAGTTAGAAGGATTAACTTTTGTTTGCGAACAAGTTTAGAATTAACTAAACTATGTTCTAGTGATTACAAGTTTAAACCTTCGGATAAGATAGCTTTATATGTATGAATGGAATGATGTTATGAACATCATTACTACCTCAAGTTTTCTGGATAAAACTACTGGAAATGAGAAAAATGGATCTAGCTTCAAAGGATCCTTGGATGGCTTGAAAGTTCTTGAAGCAGAATCATGACACGAAAACAGTTCAAGTAAGATTTTCACTCGAAATAAGATTGTTATAGTTGTAGAAATTGAATTAAAGTTTGAATATGAATATTACCTTGAATTAGAAAGATAACCTACTGTAAATAACAAAGGTTCCTTGATCTTAGATGATTACTTGGAATGGATTAGAAAACTTGAAAGTAGACTTGCAAACTTAGAAGTATTCTTGATTTTTATGAAACTATACTTATGGAATTAATGAAGAACACTTAGAACTTGAAGATGGAACTTGAGAGAGATCAATTAGATGAAGAAAATTGAAGAATGAAAATGTTTGTAGGTGTTTTTGGTCGTTGGTATATGGATTAGATATAAAGGATATGTAATTTTGTTTTCATGTAAATAAGTCATGAATGATTACTAATATTTTTGTAATTTTATGAGATATTTCATGCTATTTGCCAAATGATGGTTCCCACATGTGTTAGGTGACTCACATGGGCTGCTTAGAGCTAATCATTGGAGTGTATATACCAACAGTACATACATCTAAAAGCTGTGTATTGTACGAGTACGAATACGGGTACATACGAGTAGAATTGTTGATGAAACTGAACGAGGATGTAATTGTAAGCATTTTTGTTAAGTAGAAGTACTTTGATATGTGTCTTGAAGTCTTTCAAAAGTGTAAGAATACATATCAAAACACAACATGTATATACATTCTAATGGAGTCGTTAAGTCTTCGTTAGTCGTTACATGTAAGTGTTGTTTTGAAACCTTTAAGTTAACGATCTCAATTAATGTTGTTAACCCAATGTTTATTATATCAAATGAGATGTTAAATTATTATATTATCATGATATTATGATGTATGAATATCTCTTAATATGATCTATACATTAAAATATCGTTACAACGATAATCGTTACACATAAGTCTCGTTTCGTAATTCTTGAGTTAGTAGTCTTGTTTTTACATATGTAGTTCATTGTTAACACACTTAATGATATATTTAAATATCATTTTATCATGTTAAATATAGTATATCAATATCTTAATATGATACATATGTATTTAGTAGACGTTATCATAACGATAATCGTTATATATATCATTTCGAGTTTCCTAACTTAGTAATCTCATTTCTTATGTATATCACACATTGTTAATATACTTAGTGAGATACCTACTCATCATAATCTCATGTCAACCATATATATATGTCTATATATACCACAACATGTAGTTTTTACAAATTTGTAACGCTCGTGAATCGCCGGTCAACTTGGGTGATCAATTGTCTATATGAAACTTATTTCATTTAATCAAGTATTAACAAGTTTGATTTCTTAACACGTTGGAAACATTTAGTCATGTAAATATCAATCTCAATTAATATATATAAACATGGAAAAGTTCGGGTCACTACAGTACCTACCCGTTAAATAAATTTCGTCCCGAAATTTTAAGCTGTTAAAGGTGTTGACGAATCTTCTGGAAATAGATACGGGTATTTCTTATTCATCTGATCTTCATGCTCCCAGGTGAACTCGGGTCCTATACGAGCATTCCATCGAACCTTAACAATCGGTATCTTGTTTTACTTAAGTCTCTTAACCTCACGATCCATTATTTCGACGGGTTCTTCAATGAATTGAAGTTTTTCATTGATTTGGATTTCGTCCAATGGAATAGTGAGATCTTCTTTAGCAAAACATTTCTTCAAATTCGAGACGTGGAAAGTGTTATGTACAGTCACGAGTTGTTGAGGTAGCTCCAGTTGGTAAGCTACTGGTCCGGCACGATCTATAATCTTGAATGGTCCAATGTACCTTGGATTTAGTTTCCCCCGTTTACCAAATTGAACAACGCCTTTCCAAGGTGAAACCTTAAGCATGACCATTTCTCCAATTTCAAACTCTATATCTTTTCTTTTACTGTCCGCGTAGCTCTTTTGTCGACTCTGGGCGGTTTTCAATCGTTGTTGAATTTGGATGCTTTTCTCGGTAGTTTTTTGTATTATCTCCGGACCCGTAATCTGTCTATCCCCCACTTCATTCCACCAAAATCAGAGACCTACACTTTTTACCATAAAGTGCCTCAAACGGCGCCATCTCAATACTAGAATGATAACTGTTGTTGTAGGAAAATTCTGCTAACGGTAGGTGTCGATCCCAACTGTTTCCGAAATCAATAACATATGCTCGTAGCATGCTTCAAGCGTTTGTGTCATTCTTTCACTCTGCCCATCAGTTTGTGGATGATAGGCAGTACTCATATCTAGACGAGTCCGCAATGCTTGTTGCAACGTTTGCCAGAACCTTGAAACAAATCTACCATCCCTATCAGAGATAATAGAGACGGGTATTCCATGTCTGGAGACAACCTCCTTCAAATACAATCGCGCCAACTTCTCCATTTTGTCATCTTCTCTCATTGGAAGGAAGTGTGCTGACTTGGTGAGACGATCAACTATTACCCAAATAGTATCATAACCACTTGCAGTCCTTGGCAATTTAGTAATGAAATCCATGGTAATGTTTTCCCATTTCCATTCCGAGATTTCAGGTTATTGTAGTAGACCTGATGGTTTCTGATGTTTAGTTTTGTCCTTAGAACACGTCAAACATTCTCCTACATATTTAGCAATATCGGCTTTCATACCCGGCCACCAAAAGTGTTTCTTGAGATCTTTATACATCTTCCCCGCTCTGGGATGTATTGAATATTTGGTTTTATGTGCTTCCTTAAGTACCATTTCTCTCACATCTCCAAACCTTGGTACCTAAATTCTATCAGCCCTATATCGGGTTCCGTCTTCCCGAATATTAAGATGTTTCTCTGATCCTTTGGGTATCTCATTCTTCAACTTTCCTTCTTTTACAACCCCCTGTTGCGCCTCCTTTATTTGAGTAGTAAGGTTAGTACGAATAATTATATTCATAGCTTTTACCCGTATAGGTTGTCTGTCCTTTCTACTCAAAGCGTCGGCTACCACATTCGCCTTCCCCGGGTGGTATCGAATCTCAAAATCATAATCATTCAATAGTTCAATCCACCTGCGTTGTCTCATATTCAGCTGCTTCTGATTAAATATATGTTGAAGACTTTTATGGTCGGTATAAATAATACTTTTGACCCCATATAAATAATGACTCCAAGTCTTTAATGCAAAAACAACAGCACCCAATTCCAAATCGTGAGTCATATAATTTTGTTCGTGAATCTTCAATTGTCTAGACGCATAAGCAATCACCTTCGTTCGTTGCATTAATATACAACCGAGACCTTGCTTTGATGCGTCACAATAAATCACAAAATCATCATTCCCTTCAGGCAATGACAATATAGGTGCCGTAGTTAGTTTTTTCTTCAATAACTGAAACGCCTTCTCTTGTTCATCCTTCCAGTCAAATTTCTTCCCTTTATGCGTTAATGCAGTCAAGGGTTTTGCTATTTTGGAGAAATCTTGGATGAATCTTCTGTAGTAACCAGCCAATCCTAAAAATTGACGTATATGCTTCGGAGTTTTTGGGGTTTCCCACTTTTCAACGGTTTCGATCTTTGCCGGGTCCACTGGATACCTTCTTTGTTCACTATGTGACCGAGGAATTGAACTTCTTCCAACCAAAATGCACACTTTGAAAACTTAGCGTACAGTTTTTCTTTCCTCAATACTTCTAGCACTTTTCTCAAATGTTCTTCATGCTCTTGATCATTCTTTGAGTAAATAAGTATGTCATCGATGAAAACAATGACAAACTTGTCAAGATATGGCCCACACACTCGGTTCATAAGGTCCATGAACACAGCTGGTGCGTTAGTCAATCCAAACGGCATAACCATAAACTCGTAATGACCATAAAGCGTCCTAAAAGCAGTTTTTCGAATATCATCCTCCTTTACTCGCATTTGATGATATCCAGAACGTAAATCAATTTTTGAATAAACCGACGAGCTTTGTAGTTGATCAAATAAGTCGTCAATTCTTGGCAGTGGATAACGGTTTTTGATGGTAAGTTTATTCAACTCTCTGTAGTCAATACACAACCTAAATGTACCATCCTTCTTCTTGACAAACAAAACAGGAGCTCCCCATGGTGATGTGCTTGGTCGAATGAAACCACGTTCTAATAGTTCTTGCAGTTGGCTTTGCAGTTCTTTCATCTCACTGGGTGCGAGTCTGTAAGGAGCAGGAGCTATTGGTGCAGCTCCTGGTACAAGATCTATTTGAAATTCAACAGATCGATGTGGAGGTAGTCCCGGTAATTCTTTCAGAAATACATCGGGAAATTCTTTTGCGACGGGAAATTCATTGATGCTCTTTTCTTCAGTTTGTACTTTCTTGACATGTGCTAGAACATCATAGCAACCTTTTCTTATTAGTTTTTATGCCTTCAAATAACTAATAAAATGTAGCTTCGTGTTGCCCTTTTTTCCGTACACCATTAAGGGTTCTCCTTTTTCTCGTACAATGCGAATTGCATTTTTGTAACATACGATCTCTGCTTTCATCTCCTTCAGCCAGTCCATGCCAACTATTACATCAAAACTCCCTAACTCTACTGGTATCAAATCAATCTTAAATATTTCGCTACCCAGTTTAATTTCTCGATTCCGGCATATATAATCTGCTGAAATTAATTTACCGTTTGCTAATTCGAGTAAAAATTTACTATCCAACGGCGTCAATGAACAACTTAATTTAGCACAAAAATCTCTACTCATATAGCTTCTATCCGCACCCGAAGCAAATAAAACGTAAGCAGATTTATTGTCAATAAGAAACGTAACCGTAACAAGCTCCGGGTCTTCCTGTGCCTCTGCCGCATTAATATTGAAAACTCTTCCGCGGCCTTGTCCATTCGTGTTCTCCTGGTTCGGGCAATTTCTAATAATGTGGCCCGGTTTTCTACATTTATAACAAACTACATTGGCATAACTTGCTCCGACACTCGTTGCTCCGCCATTACTCGTTCCGACACCATTTGTTCCTTTCGTTCTGTTAACCCCTGGTCTGTAGACCTCACACTTCACCGTGCTATGACCATTTCTTTTACACTTGTTGCAAAATTTGGTGCAGAACCCCGAGTGATACTTTTCACACCTTTGGCATAGCTGCTTCTGATTGTTGTAGTTGTTGTTGCGTGTTGTGACCCGAACTTTTCCATGTTTATATATATTAATTGATTTTGATATTTACATGACTAAATGTTTCCAACATGTTAAGCAATCAAACTTGTTAAGACTTGATTAAATAAAATAAGTTTCATATAGACAATTGATCACCCAAGTTGACCGGAGATTCACGAACGTTACAAATTTGTAGAAACTACATGTTGTGGTATATCTAGACATATATATATATATATATGGTTGACATGAGATTATGATGAGTAAGTATCTCACTAAGTATATTAACAATGTGTGATATACATAAGAAATGAGATTACTAAGTTAAGAAACTCGAAATGATATATATAACGATTATCGTTATGATAACGTCTAATAAATACATATGTATCATATTAAGATATTGATACACTATATTTAACATGATAAAATGATATTTGAATATATCATTAAGTGTGTTAACAATGAACTACATATGTAAAAACAAGACTACTAACTCAAGAATTACGAAACGAGACTTATATGTAACGATTATCGTTGTAACGATATTTTAATGTATATATCATATTAAGAGATATTCATACATCATAATATCATGATAACATAATAATTTAACATCTCATTTGATATAATAAACATTGGGTTAACAACATTAATTGAGATCGTTAACTTAAAGGTTTCAAAACAACACTTACATGTAACGACTAACGAAGACTTAATGACTCCATTAGAATGTATATACATGTTGTGTTTTGATATGTATTCTTACACTTTTGAAAGACTTCAAGACACATATCAAAGTACTTCTACTTAAAAAAAATTCTTACAATTACAACCTCGTTCAATTTCATCAACAATTCTACTCGTATGCACCCGTATTCGTACTCGTACAATACACAGCTTTTAGATGTATGTACTATTGGTATATACAATCCAATGATTAGCTTTTAGTAGCCCATGTGAGTCACCTAAAACATGTGGGAACCATCATTTGGCAACTAGCATGAAATATCTCATAAAATTACAAAAATATTAGTAATCATTCATGACTTATTTACATGAAAACAAAATTACATATCCTTTATATCTAATCCATATACCAACGACTAAAAACTCCTACAAACACTTTCATTCTTCAATTTTATTCATATAATTGATCTCTGAAAGGACCCGTTCATATACATTATAAACGATTCACAATAGTTGATTACATCGCGAGGTATTTGACCTCTATATGATACATTTTACAAACATTGCATTCGTTTTTAAAAGACAAACTTTCTTTACAACAAAAGTTGATGGCATGCACACCATTTCATAATACATCCAACTATAATTGGTTTAATAATAATCTTGATGAACTCAATGACTCGAATGCAAAGTCTTTCAAAATATGCCATGAATGACTCCCAGTAATATCTTGAAAATGAGCTAATGCACAGCGGAAGATTTCTTTAATACCTGAGAATAAACATGCTTTAAAGTGTCAACCAAAAGGTTGGTGAGTTCATAGGTTTATCATAACAATCATTTCAATATATTAATAGACCACAAGATTTCCGTTTATAAATATATGTACACTCGCAAGTGTATAAAAGTATTCTATAAGTTGTAGGCACCCGGTAACAAGCCTTAACGTTCATGTTTTTGAAGGTATTTCATATGCCCGAGAGACATATTAAATTAACATGGCTAATATGTTTTGATCCAAGTCGGGTCATACCCAATAACAAGCTTACCGACACCTTATTCGTATTTGATCTTAACGATTGGATCATTGATCAAATACGCGACACTTGAATTTTAAGAAAAATGGTTTTCTGAAATATTACTTGATGTGTATATATAAATTATGGAATAATTTATATATCAAGAGTTTAAATTATTTATGGGTTAAATAATTGATTCTGTTAAGTTACATTTTATAAAATTGATTTTATAAAATATAAATGTGCATAACAAATAACAAATAATATGGAAGTAGTGTAAAATAGTTTTATAAAATTTAATCTTTATAAAACTTATTTTATAAAAAAAAAAAGGGATGGGTGGCTTTGGAAGTTGGTGATTACTTCTCCAAGACACTCCTTATTGGTTAAGCCCTTTTTTACTCTCCTCCATATGAATGATCTAATCTTTTGAAGATAACTAGACATGCAAGCACATCAAAAAAAAAACTTGAAAATTCTGCTCTCTTTCCCTTGGTTGCTGCCGTGACCAAACAAGAAGAAGAGGGAGAGGTTTTAATTTATTTTCAAGCTTATTCAAGTGCAAAATAAAATACTAACCAAAGTTACAAGGTGTTGGCTAAAAGCTTGGGGTATTATCACTTGAGGTTTCATTCTTTTGGAGCTACATTCATCATCATCTTCTTCACTTCAACCTCCTAACTTGGAGAAGGTATAATCTCATAACCCACTTGTAGTTTGTAAGCATATTATTCTTGACTTGATCTATTTTGGGATTCATGTTTAAATGGTTAAACTTTGTAAAGATTGTTTTAATATGCTTCCGCTTTCTATGTATAAAAAAAAAATGATTTTAGACATATACATATATGGATATGGAAACTTGGTAATCTTTTGAATCCTAACAATGGTATCAAGAGCCAAAGTCATAGAAATATGCTTCTTGTATTTGGCTTGTAAACCCATTTTCTTTACAATCTAGTAACATGCATGAAACTAGAAAGTAAAATTTTGGGTTTTGGGTGGGGGTCTTTTTTTTGGCCGAATTTTTGGGGTTCCAAATGGGTTTTGGAGCTTCAAGTTTGGCCAAGATTTGTTGTTGTTTTGGTTCACAATCATGCCTTGACCTTAAGGTTGGATTTGTGTGTGATTTGGTTGTATTTTGATGATTGTAAATTCATTCATTTGGTTTGTAATAATCTTGTAATTTTGGTGATGTAATTTATTTTATTTGGTATGTAAAATAGATTAGGTTGTAATTACCTTTTCTAGAAAAATGTATTAGGTTATATATTTTGTAAAAAGAAAAGTGAAGATTCAAGAAGATTACAAGATGGAGCATAAGGATGCAAGAGTTAGTGGGAGATTTGTTAATCTCCTACTTTGTGGTCTTAACCCTTTAGGTAACACTTGTTTTGGCTAAACAAGTGTTTACCACTTTGGCATGATTGTGGACTTTTATTTTGCATGCTTGTATGGTTTTGTGTATGTGTTTGGTTGTTACAAGATCTCATGAAACAACTTGCAAAAATGACATTATAATTGGTTATAATTAAAACAACAAAAGACTCTAATAAATGGTTATTAGGTACTAGATGCAAAATGTATATAAAATGGTTTATATGAAGTAAAATTTGGTTATTTTACTAATGATATGAAATGGGTTTTTCATTATATACCATACATCAAATGCATGTTGGTGTATGGCAAAATGTTGGCTTAAACTAGAATTTAAGAAAGACTTAAAATCCCTTTAAAACTAAAACAAGGAAAACAAGTTAAACGCCATCCTATTGTGGGACACTTGAACATAGTAGTGAACTCATAATGGGATAAAGGTCATCTAACCGTTATGAGCAAACTAATATGGTTAAGGTAAAATTCACATGCTTGTGGGATAAAGGTCACCTAACCACTTGCATGATTAATTTTACATGTTTACACAAGTAGGACGACTTGATTTGGGAATCATGAACTTAGGGTCACCGAAGCATGAGGAACAAATAGGCGTTGATGGGATAAATATGCCATGCAAAAGGATTGCATGATCCCATAATTTAGAAGTTGCAAAAGGATTGCAATTGTCATATAAATGACTACCTAGCTAAATCAAATAACGGGATAAAGGTCACCTAACCGAAATTTGATTTACCGTTGGATTCTAATATTTAATAAGACAATTATAATATAAAAGGGTATTGTTTATTAAATTTGAAATCAATACTTAAATGAACTTTGTTAATTTTGTAGATGGCCGCTAATAACAACAACAACATGTAAAACGCACCACTTAACCAAAACAACCTATCGTTAAGGTCTCTCCTTGAGAAAGACAAACTCAACCATACGAACTTTATGGATTGGTTCCGTAATCTTAGGATTGTCCTCAAACTCGAGGATAAAGCGTATGTGTTGGAGGACCCCATTCCCGATCAACCCGACATTGATGATACGGAGGGCATGGCTTACTATGACAAATATTGTGCCGATTCGGTGCAAGTTGGTTGCCTAATGCTTGGGACTATGATACCCGAACTACAAAAGGATTTCGAACATCATAGTGCATATGACATGATAACGCAATTGAAGGAGATGTTCCTTCAACAAGCACGTGTCGAGCGCTTCGAAACGGTTCGAGCGCTACATGCATGTCGTATGGATGACACCTAATCCGTCTCCTCCTATGTCCTCAAAATGAAAAGCCTCATTGATCGCGCAATCTTAACCTCAACATTTCCAATGAGCTAGCCACCGATCTTATCCTAAACTCCTTGTCAAAGAGGTTTGACCAATTTGTAATTAATTACAATATGAATGGGATGGATAAGACCATCGGTGAGCTTCATGGCATGTTAAGGATGACCGAAACAAGCATGGGTAAAAGGGCTTCACCCGTGCTAATGATCAATGATGGCGGGTCAAAAGGTAACAACACCTCTAAGCCTAAGGTGGCTAAGAGAAAAGGACCCGCCTATCAAGGCAAGGGAAAAGTGAAGATGGTTACCCCAACCAAGAACAAGAACAAAAAGAAAAAGGTTGCGGAAAAGGCAAACCCCAAGGAAGACCCATGTTTCGGTTGCGGTGAGATGGGTCATTGGAAACGAAACTGTCCGGTCTACCTTAAGGAGTTGAAGGAAAAGAGGGATGCGGGGCAATCCTCAGGTAATATATATATGGTATATATAGAGCTTAGTATTACTTCTTCTAATACATGGGTATTAGACACTGGATGTGGAACTCACATTTGCAATTCTTTGCAGGGGTTCAAAAGAAGTAACAAGCAAACGGGAACATCAAGTCTCTTCATGGGGAATGGAGCTAAAGTGCAAGTGAAAGCTCAAGGAGACTTTGTGTTAAAACTTCCAAGTGGCATGGAACTTATTTTGAATGATGTTTTGTATGCACCCGACTTGTGTCGAAACATTATTTATGTTTCCCGTTTGAAACAATATGGTTTTAATGTTAATTTTATTAATGATGATATCCATGTTTGTTTAGATAATGTATTCTATTTCAAGGCTTCGCCTTCAAATGGAATTTATGAATTGGTTCATGATGACACATCATCTAGTAGCTCAATGTACCATACAAGCACCAAGAAACTCAAAAGGGATTTGAGTGATTCCTACTTATGGCATTGTCGCCTTGGTCACATAAACAAGAACCGAATGCATACACTTCAAAAGAATGGACTTTTAAAATCAAATGAGATGGACTCGTTTGATGTATGTGAATCTTGTTTACAAGGCAAAATGACTAAAGCACCTTTCAAAGGGACCTATGAAAGGGCTAAAGACTTATTGGGATTAATACATTCGGATGTGTGTGGACCCTTTAAACCCATGACTAGGAATGGTGAAAGATACTTTGTTACATTCATTGATGACTTCAGTCGTTTCGGATATGTCTACTTGTTAAGGCATAAGGATGAAACTTTTGAAGCATTCAAAGAATATCAAAACGAAGTACAAAATCAACTCAACAAGACAATCAAGGTACTGCGTACCGATAGAGGAGGGGAATACCTAAGCGATGCCTTCCAAGATCATCTTAGAAGTTGTGGGATTATCTCACAACTCACTCCTCCTGGTGAAAGTATTTCATATGCCTGAGAGACATATTAAATTAACGTGGCTAATATGTTTTGATCTAAGTCGGGTCATACCCAATAACAAGCTTACCGACATCTTATTCGTATTTGATCTTAATGATTGGTTCATTAAATAAATACGCGACACTTGAATTTTAGAAAATCGGTTTTCTAAAATATTATCACTTGAGATGAATTGTTTGGACAATTTATATATTAAAGATTTGATTATTTATAATTATGTTTTGTTATACTTTATAAATTGGTTTATAAAGCACAAGTAACCTTTTTTTATAACTTGAACTTTAATAACAAGTTTTATATAAGATGTCACAAGTTTTATATAAATATACTTGTTATTATACTTGTTATTTTAAAATGAATATAGTATGCAGATTTTGGGACTCCTAGGTGTGATTCCCATGCTTACTTGGTTACTTAAAACTACATATTCCAAGGGCATGCTCAACTCTTTTAACCAAGGCATTTTCCTTGACTCAAGTACACAAGTTTACAAGCAAAACACCTAAGAAAACTGCATTCTTTTCTGCTGAATACAGGGCCTGCTGGCCGTGGTAATTGAGAGGAAAAAGAGAGAGGTTTTGCATTGTAATCTTGTTTATCAAGTGTCCTAATTAAATCCTAACCAAAATACTAGGTGTTGGTTATAAGTTTGGGGTATACTACACTTGAGGCTTCAAGTTAGAAGCTCATTTCATCATCATCTTTGAGGGTTGTTGCTGTCCAAATTTTCCAGCAACTTATGAGAGGTTTTCAAGCTTGTTCAAAGGTGATTAAGGTTCCAAAGTATAGCTAAGATTAAGGGTGGTGTTGGAGCATAAGAGCTTGGGGTTCTACACACTTGAAGTTTCAAGTTAGGAGCTCTTTCCACCTTCATCTTCATCAAAGTTTCTGCACTTCTTGAGCAGCCCTCAAACTTGTTTTGAGGAGGTATAACTTCTTTCTTTTCTTGACAATTAGTAAGCATATATTCATAACTTGATCCAAGATGGGATTAAGCTTTAATTGGTTTAAAGATAACAAGTAAAATTTGATAATTACATGCTTCCGCTTTATCTTATTTACTAAATGATTTTAGAAATAATGGAACTTGTTAAATCCCAACAATGGTATCTAGAGCCGAAGTTGTTGAAATATGCTTCGAATTGTTGTTTAAAACCCACTACATTTGCAATCTACTAACATGCATGAATGTAGATTGCAAAAACAAATGGGTTTGGGTGGGTTTGTATGCTTGGCCGAATTTGAAAGAGGTTCCAAGAGGGTTTGGAACTTGCATTTTGGTCAATTTTGGTTGCATGTTAAAGTTCACAATCCTAGCCTTGACCTTGTGTTGATTGCATGTTATATTTGGTTGATTTGTTATATTCATTTGGTATGTAATATTATTCATTCAATTGGCATGTAATAATTATTATTTTGGCTATGTAATTTGTTTTACATTTGGTATGTAAAATAGAATAGGTTGTATTTCATTTTCTAGATAAAAATGTATTAGGATACATATTTTGTAAAAATGAAGAACAAGATCATGAAGACTTCAAGAACACAAGGAGCATATGGATGCAAGGTTAAGTGGGAGATTGAAATCTCCTACTTTGTATGATTAACCCTTACCCGGTGACATTTGTTTTCGGCTAAACAAATGTCCACCAAAATGGCTAGATTGTGAACATACTTATTTTGCATGTGTGGTTGTTTGTATGATTATTGTTTTGTATGTTTGGTTGATACAATTAATCACAAGATAACAACTAACAAAACGACATTTTAATTGGTTAAATTAGACGTGCTAAGTACATGCAAAACGGCAATTTAAATGGTTAAATTTAAAAGGCAACCGAGAACCTTAATAAATGGTTATTAAGAACATGATAAGGATCATACATATAAAATGGTTTATATCATGTAATTGGCTTAATTACAAAGCATGAAAATGGATTTTCAAATAAACCATACACTAAATGCATGTTGGTGTATGGTGCAAAAGTTTTCCTAAACTAGAAATAACGAAAACTCAAAATCCCTTTAACCAACGAGCTTAACAAGTTTAACGCCATCCTTTTGTGAAAACACTTAGACATATTAAGAAACTCTTGACGGGATAAAGGTCACCTAACCGTCATGAGCGGACTAATATCAATAAGGTAAATTTCGCACACTTGTGGGATAAAGGTCACCTAACCACTTGTATGTTGAATTTACATGTTTACACAAGTGGGACGACTTGATTTGGGAATCATGAACTTAGGGTCACCGAAGCATGAGGAACAAATAGGCGTTGATGGGATAAATATGCCATGCAAAAGGATTGCATGATCCCATACTCTAGAAGTTGCAAATGGATTGCAATTGTCATTTATTGACTACCTAGCTAAATCAAATTGCGGGATAAAGGTCACCTAACCGAAGTTTGGTTTACCGTTGGATTCTAGAATTTAATAATTCAATTTGATTTAAAGGGTATTGAATGTTAAATTAAAATCGATACTTAAACGAACTTTGTTAATTTTGTAGATGGCCGCCAATAACAACAACAACATTCCTAACGCACCACTTAACCTAAACCACCTATCATTAAGGTCTCTCTTAGAGAAAGACAAACTCAACCATACAAACTTTATGGATTGGTTTCGCAATCTTCGGATTGTCCTCAAACAAGAGGATAAAATGTATGTGCTTGAGGACCCCATTCCCGATCAACCGGATGAGAATGATGTGGAGGCAATGGCCTCTTATGATAAGTATTGCCACGACTCCCTTCAAGTCTCATGCTTAATGCTTGGGACTATGATACCCGAACTCCAAAAGGATTTCGAGCATCATAGTGCATACGACATGATAACGCAATTAAAGGAGATGTTCCTCCAACAAGCGCGTGTCGAACGCTTCGAAACGGTTCGGGCGCTACATGCTTGTCGTATGGACGATACCCAATCGGTTTCATCTTATGTACTTAAGATGAAAAGCCTTATCGATCGTGCTAACCGTCTTAACCTAAACATATCTAATGAGTTAGCCACCGATCTTATCCTTAACTCCCTATCAAAAAGGTTTGATCAATTTGTAATTAATTACAATATGAATGGGATGGATAAGAGCATAGGTGAGCTTCACGGTATGCTTAGAACGGCGGAAACTAGCATGGGTAAAAGGGCTTTACCCGTGTTAGCAATCGATCAAGGTGGATCCAAAGGTAACACCTCTAAGCCAAAGGTGGCTAAGAGGAAAGGACCCGCCCATCAAGGCAAAGGGAAGGGGAAGATGGTTACCCCAACCAAGAACAAGGCTAAGAAGCAAAAGGTAGCCGAGAAGGCAAACCCCAAGGAAGACCCATGTTTCGGTTGCGGTGAAATGGGTCATTGGAAACGAAACTGTCCGGTCTATCTTAAGGAGTTGAAGGACAAGAGGGATGCAGGGCAAACCTCAGGTAATATATATATGGTATATATAGAGCTTAGTATTACTTCTTCTAATACATGGGTATTAGACACTGGATGTGGAACTCACATTTGCAATTCATTGCAGGGGTTCAAAAGAAGTAGCAAGCAAACGGGAACATCAAGTCTCTACATGGGTAATGGAGCCAAAGTGTAAGTGAAGGCTCAAGGAGACTTTGTGTTGAAGCTTCCAAGTGGTTTGGAACTTATTTTGAAAGATGTTTTGTATGCACCCGATTTATGTCGAAACATTATTTCCATTTCCCGTTTGAAACAATGTGGTTTTTATCTTAATTTTGTTAATGATGATATCCATATTTATTTAGATAATGTATTCTATTTCAAGGCTTCACCTTCAAATGGAATTTATGAATTGGTTCATGATGACACATCATCTAGTAGCTCAATGTACCATACAAGCACCAAGAAACTCAAAAGGGATTTGAGTGATTCCTATTTATGGCATTGTTGCCTTGGTCACATAAACAAGAACCGAATGCATACACTTCAAAAGGATGGACTTTTGAAATCAAATGAAATGGATTCGTTTGATGTATGTGAATCTTGTTTACAAGGCAAGATGACTAAAGCACCTTTCAAAGGGACTTATGAAAGGGCTAAAGATTTATTGGGATTAATACATTCGGATGTATGTGGACCCTTTAAACCCATAACTAGGAATGGTGAAAGATACTTTGTTACTTTCATTGATGACTTTAGTCGTTTCGGATATGTCTATTTATTAAGACACAAGGACGAAACGTTTGAAGCATTCAAAGAATATCAAAATGAAGTACAAAATCAACTCAATAGGACAATTAAGGTACTACGTACCGATAGAGGAGGTGAATACCTAAGCGATGCCTTCCAAGATCATCTTAGGAGTTGTGGGATTATCTCACAACTTACTCCACCCGGAACACCCCAACTTAATGGAGTTTCCGAAAGGAGGAACCGAACCCTAATGGATATGGTTCGATCTATGATGGCAAGAAGCTCGTTGCCTCTATCATTTTGGGGTTATTGTCTAAGCTCCGCGGCTCGTATTTTAAATATGGCCCCAACCAAGAAAGTGGAACGAACTCCTCACGAGATGTGGTTTGGTAAACCTCCATCTCTATCATACTTAAAGGTATGGGGATGTGAAGCTTATCCTAAGCGTTACGTCCCTAATAAGTTGAATGCTCGATCCACGAAGTGTATCTTCATAGGATATCCCAAGGATGATATGGGATATTATTTCTATGATCCATCCGAGCAGAATGTATTTGTTGCTCGGAAGGCGGAATTCCTTGAAACTAAGTTCCTAATGGAAGGAAATAGTGAAAGGAAGATAGATCTTGAAGAGGTTCAAGATCAAGTAGATGATACACAACTGGTTAACACTAGCACTCAACATGAAAATGTTGATAGTGATCAAATGGATGATCAAAATACACAAGACATTCGTAGATCTGGTAGGATTAGCAATCCTCCTGAGAGATATGGGTTTCTCATAGATGGTTGCTATACGGTTGATTTGGATGAACCAACAAACTACCAAGATGCTTTATCAAGGATTGATAAAGATAAATGGCAGGATGCCATGAACGCCGAGATGCAATCCATGTATGAAAACCAAGTGTGGGAACTTGTTGAGCAACCTCCTAGCTCTAAGCTAGTTGATTGCAAATGGCTTTTCAAGAAGAAAACTGACATACATGGAAACTTGGATACATATAAAGCTAGGCTTGTAGCAAAAGGTTTCACTCAAACTCAAGGGGTTGATTATGATGAAACTTTCTCGCCAGTGGCAATGCTAAAGTCTATTAGGATATTATTTGCCATTGCTGCTCACTACGACTATGAAATATGGCAAATGGATGTCAAAACCGCTTTCCTAAATGGATATCTTATGGAAGATGTCTATATGGTCCAGCCTGAAGGTTTTGTTGATCCAAAATATCCTAAAAGTGTATGCAAGTTAAAGAAGTCAATCTACGGATTGAAACAAGCATCTAGAATGTGGAATCATCGTTTTAATGAGGAAGCCGAGAAATTTGGCTTCATTAAAAATGGTGATGAAGCTTGTGTATATAAGAGAGCTAGTGGGAGCACTATCATGTTCCTTGTACTATATGTGGATGATATATTATTATTTGGGAATGATATTACCACAATGCAAGGAGTCAAAACTTGGCTAAAGAGTTGCTTCTCCATTAAGGATCTTGGAGATGCACAATACATATTGGGGATAGGGATCTATAGGAATAGATCCAAGAGATTGATAGGTTTAAGTCAAAGTACATACATTGATAAAATCTTGAAAAGGTTCAAGATGGAAAACTCTAAGAGAGGTTTGGTACCTATTCAAAAGGGAACCGTTCTCAGTTCATCTCAGTGTCCTACCACGAAAGATGAACAAGAGAGAATGAAGAAAGTCCCATACGCATCTGCTATTGGGTCTATCATGTATGCAATGATATGTACTAGACCGGATGTGTCATGCGCTCTAAGCTTGACAAGTAGATACCAGAATAACCCAGGAAACAGTCATTGGATTGCTGTTAAAAGTATATTGAAATACCTTAGGAGGACTAAGGATATGTTTCTAATATATGGGTCTGGTGAGGAGGAACTCGCTGTAAAAGGTTACGTAGACGCGAGTTTCCAAACTGATCGAGATGACTCTCAATCACAATCCGGTTATGTCTTCATGTTAAATGGTGGTGCGGTATCTTGGAAGAGTTCGAAACAGGAAGTTGTTGCGTTATCCACTACAGAGTCGGAGTACATTGCCGCCTCACTGGCAGCTCAGGAAGCTGCATGGGTGAAGAAATTCATCGACGACTTAGGAGTGGTCCCTTCCATTCAGGACCCTCTTGAGATCTTTTGTGACAACGAGGGTGCGATTGCTCAAATCAAGGAACCTCGTGCCCATCAAAAGACTCGTCACATTGAGCGGAGATTCAACTACATAAGGGATGAAGTTGAAAAAGGAAAGATATGTATTCGCAAAGTTCATACAGATCATAATGTTGCGGATCCACTCACGAAACTTTTACATGGGCCAAAACATGAGGGACATGTTTGTGCATTAGGGCTTCGATATTCTAGTGATTGGATATGATCTATTTTATGTATTGTATCGGAATGAAATTATTCAAACTCATTAATATAACTATGGTGTTAATTTATTTGAGTTATGTTCCTATTTTGCATATTTCATCCATGAATAAGCAACTATTCTAAATTTCCGTAGTCGATCACATTTGTGGGAACAAGTGTGAGGTTTAGACTATTATGAACTTGGATTGGTATACATTCATAGGTTGAATGTGGGGCAAGGTTGCAACCAAGGTTCATAGATATTTGTGAGAAACAAATATTGGAAGACCCGCTCTCAAGAATTACTGTATAGAGCCTTTGTGGTTGATCACATGTAATCTTGAGTAAAGGCGAATATCATTGTATCCTCTGACCTGAGATACATATTGGGTTCGGATATTCACCAAGTACTGTGCCTTGATTCTTTCCTTCGCTATTCTGAAACATGGTAGTACATAAGGAAGAACTCAGGCATATTACAAAGTGTATATCTAGGACGTATGTAGTCAAGATGGAATTTGTCCCTCTTATTCGTTGAGAGTCAGATGTCTAAGGCCTGAAAAGTTAAATCTATAAGAGAGTGATCACTCTGTATCTCTTGGATTTAACATGACATCTAGGACGAAAGGAAATAATGAAAGATTCACCTAATCATATTCGAGATGGGAACTCGAAAGGGATGATGTTATTGAATGGCACAAAGTCATAACATATTAGGGGTGATGGACGGTGTGTTAGGCTGTATCCATCACTTGCATTAATTTCTTATGTTTCTCATGCAAGTGGGAGATTGAAAGTATTTCATATGCCTGAGAGACATATTAAATTAACGTGGCTAATATGTTTTGATCCAAGTCGGGTCATACCCAATAACAAGCTTACCGACATCTTATTCGTATTTGATCTTAATGATTGGTTCATTAAATAAATACGCGACACTTGAATTTTAGAAAATCGGTTTTCTAAAATATTATCACTTGAGATGAATTGTTTGGACAATTTATATATTAAAGATTTGATTATTTATAATTATGTTTTGTTATACTTTATAAATTGGTTTATAAAGCACAAGTAACCTTTTTTTATAACTTGAACTTTAATAACAAGTTTTATATAAGATGTCACAAGTTTTATATAAATATACTTGTTATTATACTTGTTATTTTAAAATGAATATAGTATGCAGATTTTGGGACTCCTAGGTGTGATTCCCATGCTTACTTGGTTACTTAAAACTACATATTCCAAGGGCATGCTCAACTCTTTTAACCAAGGCATTTTCCTTGACTCAAGTACACAAGTTTACAAGCAAAACACTTAAGAAAACTGCATTCTTTTCTGCTGAATACAGGGCCTGCTGGCCGTGGCAATTGAGAGGAAAAAGAGAGAGGTTTTGCATTGTAATCTTGTTTATCAAGTGTCCTAATTAAATCCTAACCAAAATACTAGGTGTTGGTTATAAGTTTGGGGTATACTACACTTGAGGCTTCAAGTTAGAAGCTCATTTCATCATCATCTTTGAGGGTTGTTGCTGTCCAAATTTTCCAGCAACTTATGAGAGGTTTTCAAGCTTGTTCAAAGGTGATTAAGGTTCCAAAGTATAGCTAAGATTAAGGGTGGTGTTGGAGCATAAGAGCTTGGGGTTCTACACACTTGAAGTTTCAAGTTAGGAGCTCTTTCCACCTTCATCTTCATCAAAGTTTCTGCACTTCTTGAGCAGCCCTCAAACTTGTTTTGAGGAGGTATAACTTCTTTCTTTTCTTGACAATTAGTAAGCATATATTCATAACTTGATCCAAGATGGGATTAAGCTTTAATTGGTTTAAAGATAACAAGTAAAATTTGATAATTACATGCTTCCGCTTTATCTTATTTACTAAATGATTTTAGAAATAATGGAACTTGTTAAATCCCAACACCTGGAACACCCCAACTGAATGGAGTTTCCGAAAGGAGGAACCGAACCCTAATGGATATGGTTCGATCTATGATGGCTAGAAGCTCGTTACCTCTATCATTTTGGGGTTATTGTCTATGCTCCGCGGCTCGTATTTTAAATATGGCCCCAACCAAGAAAGTGGAACGAACACCTCATGAGATGTGGTTTGGAAAACCTCCATCTCTATCATACTTAAAGGTATGGGGATGCGAAGCTTACCCTAAGCGTTACGTCCCTAATAAGTTGAATGCTCGATCCACGAAGTGTATCTTCATAGGATATCCCAAGAATGATATGGGATATTATTTCTATGATCCATCCAAGCAGAATGTATTTGTTGCTCGGAAGGCGAAATTCCTTGAAACTAAGTTCCTAATGGAAGGAAATAGTGAAAGGAAGATAGATCTTGAAGAGGATCAAGATCAAGTAGATGATACACAATTGATTGACACTAGCACTCAACATGAAAATGTTGAGAGTGATCAAATGGATGATCAAAATACACAAGACGTTCGCAGATCTGGTAGGATTAGTAATCCTCCTGAGAGATATGGATTACTCATGGATGGTTGCTATGTGGTTGATTTGGATGAACCAACAAACTACCAAGATGCTTTATCAAGGATTGATAAGGATAAATGGCAGGAAGCCATGAACGCTGAGATGCAATCCATGTATGACAACCAAGTTTGGGAACTTGTTGAACAACCTACTGGCTCAAGGCTAGTTGATTGTAAATGGCTTTTCAAGATGAAAACCGACATACATGGAAACTTGGATACATATATAAAGCTAGACTTGTAGCAAAAGGTTTCACTCAAACTCAAGGGGTTGACTATGATGAAACTTTTTCGCCTGTGGCAATGCTAAAGTCTATTAGGATATTACTTGCCATTGCTGCTCATTATGATTATGAAATATGGCAAATGGATGTCAAGACCGCTTTCCTAAACGGACATCTTGAGGAAGATGTCTACATGGTTCAGCCTGAATTTTTTGTTGATCCGAAATATCCTAAGAAGGTATGCAAGTTAAAGAAGTCAATCTACGGATTGAAACAAGCATCTAGAATGTGGAATCATCGTTTTAATGAGGAGGCCAAGAAATTTGACTTCATTATAAATGGTGATGAAGCTTGTGTATACAAGAAAGCTAGTGGAGCACTATCATGTTCCTTGTACTATATGTGGATGATATATTGTTATTTGGAAATGATATTCCGGCAATGCAAGGTGTTAAAACTTGGTTAAGCAAATGCTTCTCCATTAAGGATCTTGGAGAAGCACAATACGTTTTGGGGATTGGGATCTACAGGAATAGATTCAAGAAACTGATAGGTTTAAATCAAAGTGCATACATTGAAAAGATCTTGAAAAGGTTCAAGATAGAGAACTCTAAGAAAGGTTTGGTACCTATTCAAAAGGGAACACTTCTCAGTTCATCTCAGTGCCCCACCACGAAAGATGAACAGGAGAGAATGAAGAAAGTCCCATATGCTTCTGCCATTGGGTCAATCATGTATGCAATGATATGCACTAGACCGGATGTGTCATGCGCTCTTAGCCAGACAAGTAGATACCAGAATAACCCAGGAAACGGTCATTGGATTGCTGTTAAAAGTATATTGAAATACCTTAGGAGGACTAAGGATATGTTTCTGATATATGGGTCTGGTGAGGAGGAACTCGCTGTAAAAGGTTACGTGGATGCGAGTTTCCAAACTGATCGTGATGATTCTCGATCACAATCCGGTTATGTCTTCACATTAAATGGAGGTGCGGTCTCTTGGAAGAGTTCAAAACAGGATGTTGTTGCTCTATCCACTACAGAGTCAGAGTACATCGTCGCATCATTGGTAGCTCAGGAAGCTGCATGGATGAAGAAATTCATCGACGACTTAGGAGTAGTCCCTTCCATTCAGGACCCTCTTGAGATCTTTTGTGACAACGAGGGTGCGATTGCACAAATCAAGGAACCTCGTGCTCATCAAAAGACCCGTCACATTGAGCGGAGATTCAACTACATAAGGGATGAAGTTGAAAAGGGAAAGATATGTATTCGCAAAGTTCACACAGATCTTAATATAGCGGATCCTGTCACGAAGCTCTTACATGGATCAAAACATGCAGGACATGTTTGTCCATTAGGGCTTCGATATTCTAGTGATTGGTCATGATCTGTTTTAAGTATTGTAACGGAACGAAATTGTTCAAACTCATTAATATAATTATGGTTTAATTTATTTTGAGTTAAGTTCCTATTTTGCATATTTTATCCATGAATAAGCAATTATTCTAAATTCCGTAGTTGATCACATTTGTGGGAACAAGTGTGAGGTTTAGACTATTATGAACTTGGATTGGTATACATTCACGGACTGAATGTGGGGCAAGGTTGCAACCAAGGTTCATAGATATTTGTGGGATACAAATATTGGAAGACCCGCCCTCAAGATTTACTAAATGGAGCCTTTGTGGTTGATCACATGTAGTCTTGAGTAAAGGCGATTATCATTGTATCCTCTGACCTGAGATACATATTGGGTTCGGATATTTACCAAGTATTGTGCCTTGATTCATTCCTTCGCTATTCTGAAATATGGTAGTTCATAAGGAAGAGCTCAGGTATAATACAAGGTATATATTTAGGACTTATGTAGTCAAGATGGAATTTGTCCCTCTTATTCGTTGAGAGTCAGATGTCTAAGGCTTGATAAAGTTAATCTAGAAGAGAGTGATCACTCTGTATATCTTGGATTTAACATGACATCTAGGACGAAAGGATATAATGAAAGATTCACCTATTCATATTCGAGATGGGACTCGAAAGGGATGATGTTATTGAATGGCACAAAGTCATAACATATTGGGGTGATGGACGGTCGTTAGGTGGTATCCGTCACTTGCATTAATTTCTTATGTTTCTCGTGCAAGTGGGAGATTGAAGGTATTTCATATGCCCGAGAGACATATTAAATTAATGTGGCTAATATGTTTTGATCCAAGTCAGGTCATACCCAATAACAAGCTTACCGACACCTTATTCGTATTTGATCTTAACGATTGGATCATTGATCAAATACGCGACACTTGAATTTTAAGAAAAATGGTTTTCTGAAATATTACTTGATGTGTATATATAAATTATGGAATAATTTATATATCAAGAGTTTAAATTATTTATGGGTTAAATAATTGATTTTGTTATGTTACATTTTATAAAATTGATTTTATAAAATATAAATGTGCATAACAAATAACAAATAATATGGAAGTAGTGTAAAATAGTTTTATAAAATTTAATCTTTATAAAACTTATTTTATAAAAAAAAAAAAGGGATGGGTGGCTTTGGAAGTTGGTGATTACTTCTCCAAGACACTCCTTATTGGTTAAGCCTTTTTTTGCTCTCCTCCATATGAATGATCTAATCTTTTGAAGATAACTAGACATGCAAGCACATCAAAAAAAAAACTTGAAAATTCTGTGCTCTTTCCCTTAGTTGCTGCCGTGACCAAACAAGAAGAAGAGGGAGAGGTTTTAATTTATTTTCAAGCTTATTCAAGTGCAAAATAAAATCCTAACCAAAGTTACAAGGTGTTGGCTAAAAGCTTGGGGTATTATCACTTGAGGTTTCATTCTTTTGGAGCTACATTCATCATCATCTTCTTCACTTCAACCTCCTAACTTGGAGAAGGTATAATCTCATAACCCACTTGTAGTTTGTAAGCATATTATTCTTGACTTGATCTATTTTGGGATTCATGCTTAAATGGTTAAACTTTGTAAAGATTGTTTTAATATGCTTCCGCTTTCTATGTATAAAAAAAATGATTTTAGACATATACATATATGGATATGGAAACTTGGTAATCTTTTGAATCCTAACAGTTTTACCCTCTGAAGTACACCAGATCAGGTGTGTTTAAAATAACCTCGAAGTACTAAAGCATCCCATAGTCAGGATGGGGTTTGTCAGGCCCAATAGATCTATCTTTAGGATTCGCGCCTACCGTACATAGACAAGTAGTTTAATGTTACCAAGCTAAGGGTATATTTCTGGTTTAAACCCACGTAGAATTAGTTTTAGTACTTGTGCCTATTTCGTAAAACATTTATAAAAACAGCGCATGTATTCTCAGTCCCAAAAATATATATAAAAGGCAGCAAATGAAACTCACCATACTGTATTTCATAGTAAAAATACATATAACGTCATTTAATAAGTGCAAGGTTGGCCTCAGATTCACGAACCTATATTAAGTATATATATTTATATGTTGGTCAATATCTGTCTAACAATTTAGGTCAAGTCGTAGTGTATCACAATCCTAATGCTCGAGACCGACATGCAAAAGTCAACAAAAGTCAACTTGACCCAAAATGACTTCCAAAATCTATACATGTTTATTATATAACTTATATATAGTCGCTTTATATATTTAAATATATTTATCAGATCTTATTATACTAAATAATACCAGTCATTTATTAATAAATAAAAATTTATATTTAAATTTATATATGATAAAAATATACTTTTATATATCTCAAGTAATAAAATTTATAAAATTCACTTAATATCATAAAAATATAATGGTATGTATTATTAATGTAATTATATTACGTGTGGTAAAAATATCTTTGTACGCATATTTATTTGATTAAATAATATTGATAATAATAATAATGATAAAAATAATAAAATGATAGTTTCAATAAAAATATTAATTTTTAGTAATAATGATAATTTTAGTAATAACATCAACTGATAACAATTATAATAATCGTTTTAATAATAATATTAAAATTAATAATAATTCAGTTGACCATATCTTTTAATCCGTTCATCAAACCCACACGATTTCTAAATGAAAAGTTATTAATTTTTCTTTAGCTTTTCAACGACATGCATATCATATACCTTATCTCAGTAGCATATGTATCAAATTCGTGATTTATCATAAACTATTTAACGACGAAACTAAGCATACAAACATGCATAATCATATATACTCGAGTACTAGTTAGGGATACACTATTAATATATAAAAGATAAGATATGAATGCTCACGTATCAATATTGTGATTCAATATTGCAGGAAAGTACGTAGACGCAATGAAAATGATAAACGTTAGGTTGACCTCACGAGCAATACCCTCGAACAATACCCATAACCTCCATAGCTATAACCCATAATTTCCTTAGCTCTATCCCGTTTGAAAACTTATTTGGAAATCGTCTGAATATAACTCCATCGTAATATTTTATGTATACTAATAATATCTTGAAATAATACTAAGTAAATATATATATGTAATTTGATTGAGAGAGTTTAGAGAAATATATTTTCAAATTTCTATGAAATAATGAAACCTATTGAATTCTATTTATAATAGATTTTTGAATTATTAAAGTGAATTATTAAAGTATGAATTATTAAAGTGAATTATTAAAGTATGAATTATTAAAGTGAATTATTAAAGTATGAATTATTAAAGTGAATTATTAAAGTATGAATTATTAAAGTGAATTATTAAAGTATGAATTATTAAACTGAATTATTAAAGTATGAATTATTAAAGTTAAAGTAAAGTAAAAGTAAAGTAAAGGTAAAGTTAAAGTATAGTAAAAGTATAAAACTATGTACGTATAATACGCGTATAAATATATTTAATATTAATTTAAATCGTTATATCATAAAACATTTTAGAAAAGTAGAATTATATATATTCATAATAAGTTTCAAGTTTTTAAATTACAGTCTGTTGGTGAAGCATGGGATAAAGTCCAAAGGTTTAATAAACGTATGAAATCATCTTAATGAAAAATGTCGAGTTACTTAACTTGTCGATATCCAACATCTAAGTTATTTACACTCTACGTTCTTACTTATAGATCACTTTACCATTTTCCGAATATTGTCAAAAAGAATAGATTTCTTAAATCACAGTGGACCTCATAACATTGGCCCGTAATCATATCATAATGTATCTGATAATTCAATCATTTGATATTATCTCTTAATTCTGTCGATAAATATATCGAAACAAATACGTTCATGTAAAGTATCATATATATCAAATACTTTGTTAATGTTTTCAGTTATTATATATTATATATACATATCTATATACACATAATTGTTCGTGAATTGTCGAACACGGTCAAAGGGTAATTGATTACATGAATGTAGTTCCAAACTTTTTGAGATTCAACATTACAAATTCGGCTTATCGTGTCGGAAACATATAAAGGTTAGGTTTAAATTTGGTCGGAAATTTCCGGGTCGTCACAGTACCTACCCGTTAAAGAAATTTCGTGCCGAAATTTGATCGAGGTCGTCATGGCAAACTTTAAAAATATTTTCATGACGAATATGAGTTGATAAATAGAGTTTTATCATCATTGAGTAATATAGATAAAACAATTTGATTACGCGAAGAGTATAAGTAAAGTTATCGCAAGAGAGTGAAATGAGTAAACGTATATTCGTTTTAACCGATGACGTAGTTATGATTGATTTTCAGAATTCATGGAATTTAAATAAAATCTTTGCAATAAGATTTGGTTCTTCGGCGATTAAGGAAATCATGATCTTATTTGATTAAATGCGATAATCTGTCTCGATTTCTCTGTCTGATATTTTACTATAAATCCACCCCCTTCGTTTCTTTATTTCCACAGCTCACACCTTCTAGTCTTTCTCCCCAATTCATACTTTAAAGCATTCGTTAATATGCTTCATCCAGTATTGATTCTTGATATACTCTTAACTTTCATATCTGTCATTCTTCTTTTTCATCTACCACCGGAGGAAGTTATTTTCTTCTACCATTACATTGGGGTTATTGTGTTTTTCATTCTTCCGTGTCTTTATATTGCTATACGCATTGATATACAAGGTTTGTAATTTCGGGGTTGTTATCGGGCTTTATATTCTCCATTATATTTCGGAGCTTCATGCTTTCGTTTTCTCTTCCCGACCTTAAGTCAAGTGGATAATGGTCCAGAATTTGTAGATATGAATTTTTGGATGAACATAGTTAATGTTCCAAGAAGAAAATCGTAATGGCACGATCTTGATTTGGCAAATTACCAGAATATCCGAAAATATAGAGCTATCAAGATGATATGTTCTTAATATGTTTGGAAATTGGGTAGAATGTAAGAATCGTGTAAATAGTACATGATGACGGTATGTTCTGTGAATCATCACGTTCCATTAGAAACTCAGTATGACTTACTGTAATATAATCACATTGATCAAGTATCATTATATTATACTAACTCATGCTTCAGTTCCCAACACTACTTCAAAAACATTCCTATTTTAAATTCGAATTTTTTTTCTTCAGAATTTAGAAACTAACACAGTTTCTTTTTATGTTGTAATGCAGATATTGTGAATAGATAGAATATTTCGGATAAGAATAGTTGTGAAAATATCTTCAGGAATATCGAAGATATTTATAATAAAAGATACGATGATATCTTAGAATTCTTAACATAGATGGATGATGAAGAAGATTTGTCTGTGAAGGTTTAGAATAAGAAGTAAGGTGTTTGCTAACGATTTCAATAGACACTGAATCATTTGGATCCTTTGAAGGCAGGTTTAGTCTTTGTGATTTGTCCACAACCTCCTTCATGGTCTGCTCAATCCGTTTTCCAGTATCAAACCATCTCTTTTTCTCAGCTTTACCACCATACTATTCTTTATCATCAAACTTTTGACTTTTAAAGTCGTTTACAGTTTTTGCTGCTTCATCAGCATTTATCCAATTTCGGAGAACTAGTTCATAGTTTAGGATGTTTTTCAGAAAATTCACATTCGAAGTATGTAAGTCTAGGAGATAGACGTTATATGTATACATATAACTTTTGATGTAAAATTTTCGCGGAATTCAAAATAATGATTGCTAATTCCCAGTAGTTGGTGTGACAATTATTGATACAGGATGTAGGTGAGTACATGATGGGGTTTTAATGAATAAGTATAGTGGCTTTTCGGAGTGGCTTAAGTCGAAGGTTAATGAAGTTGTTGATAAGTTTACTGCTAATGTGGCGAGATATGAAAGGTTCCCTGGTAACAATGATGAAGGGGTAATTGTTATAATAAGGTTTATTCGTATAAACAAATGAAGGTGATTTGTTGAAGCTATGACAAAACTGTCTATTTTGGAAAGAGATTGAAAAATTATATTTAGTAATAAATATCAAAGGATCTGACAAGGATACGTGTTAAACTATAACTTTGGTTTCGAGAGCTTTTCAGGTGCATGACAGTGGGTAATGTGTGGTTGGATCATCATCTCGCATGTCTTTAAGAATTTTGAAGTGTTTGAACACATATTGTAATTGTTAATATACATATGATGTTCTAAGATTTTGAATGATACAAATATTTTGTGAGTTCCATGAATAGAAATGAGGTTCTAGGACAGTTTTGAAGTCAAAGTATAGTTTGGAAAGATGTAGAAATCTAAGAGTGATGATTTCGGTTATATCTTGAATCGAATTCTGAGATTTCAAAATCAGAATATGTAATTAGATTTTGAATGAGTATGGTTGTTTTGATTTCTATAAAAGAACGTATATTGTTGTGAAAGAAGGGAGTATAATGGATGATTTGCTGAATCTGATTCGAAGAATGTAACATATTAATTGTGAATTTATATATCTCTCGGGTATTACCTACCTGTTAAAAAATATTTCACAATTAATATTTTGTACAAAAAAATTTTATTACAGTCTTTATGGAAATATATATGTGTATATTTCTTCAGATGTAATATAGATTTAATGAGTTAATATTAAATTAAACTCATTTGATTTATGGTTAAGGCTAGGATAGATAATTTCTAAACTTTAGAAATTACATAATCGTCGTAGAATGTTTTCCCAATGAAGTTATGAATCAATACTTCATCGTTGTGGTATTCCTTGGTATCTACATGGCATATGACGTCGATGCTCATGGGACAGATTGTGAAGTTGAGGTTTGCGATGCGGTTGTTGTTGGTGGTGGTAATGGCACTGTTGATGTTGTTGATGGTGGTACTTGTTATGCTGCTGGTGCTGCTGCTGGTGTTTGTAACCTTTGCACCATATTCTCCAAAGCCACTACCCGAGCGCGAAGCTCGTTGACTTCTTCTATTACACTGGGGTGATTGTCAGTTCGGACGAGCGGATAGATAAGATCTAGAATTTGGTGTAGTATATAATCATGACGAAATACTCTGGAAATGAGAGAGAAAATGGTGTTTCGGACAGGTTCGCCGGTAAGTGCTTCAGGTTCATTGCCAAGAGGGCAATGTGGTGGATGAAAGGGATCACCTTCTTCTTGTCTCCAATGGTTAAGTAGATTATGAACCCATCCCCAATTCATCTAAAATAGATGATGGATAATTGGTTGATCCATTCCGGTCACACTGCTTTCGGAACTTGAGTGGAATTCCATTTCGGAATCCGAGGGACTTGAACTAATGACGAATTTTATTTTGTACGATTGAATAAAGAATTTTTTTCGGTATGAAATGATTTTCCGGCTATCGAGTGGTATTCTAATTATATAGAGCAAAAGGTTTCGTAGATTACGGAGGAATTTACGAAATATGTCAGTCAAACTTTACAGTAACAGATACGCTAAGATATGAATTAGCAGATACGCTAAGATATGAATTTTGTGTATACACTATTCATGCAATCAATGCAATAAGATGTGTCTAGACTAAGAATGATAAGCACGTAATTTCCGACAAAAATGATGAGCAAAACTTTTGACATGCAAACACGGTCGAAGTCCAGACTCACTAATGCATCCTAACGACTATCAGTTAGACACACTAATGCAGACCTGGTTCGCTAAGACCACCACTCTGATACCAACTGAAAGGACCCGTTCATATACATTATAAACGATTCACAATAGTTGTTTACATCGCGAGGTATTTGACCTCTATATGATACATTTTACAAACATTGCATTCGTTTTTAAAAGACAAACTTTCTTTACAACGAAAGTTGACGGCATGCACACCATTTAATAATACATCCAACTATAATTGGTTTAATAATAATCTTGATGAACTCAATTACTCGAATGCAAAGTCTTTCAAAATATGCCATGAATGACTCCAAGTAATATCCTGAAAATGAGCTAATGCACAGCGGAAGATTTCTTTAATACCTGAGAATAAACATGCTTTAAAGTGTCAACCAAAAGGTTGGTGAGTTCATAGGTTTATCATAACAATCATTTCAATATATTAATAGACTACAAGATTTCCATTTATAAATATATGTACACTCGCAAGTGTATAAAAGTATTCTATAAGTTGTAGGCACCCGGTAACAAGCCTTAACGTTCATGTTTTACCCTCTGAAGTACACCAGATCAGGTGTGTTTAAAATAACCTCGAAGTACTAAAGCATCCCATAGTCAGGATGGGGTTTGTCAGGCCCAATAGATCTATCTTTAGGATTCGCGCCTACCGTACATAGACAAGTAGTTTAATGTTACCAAGCTAAGGGTATATTTCTGGTTTAAACCCACGTAGAATTAGTTTTAGTACTTGTGCCTATTTTGTAAAACATTTATAAAAACAGCGCATGTATTCTCAGTCCCAAAAATATATATAAAAGGCAGCAAATGAAACTCACCATACTGTATTTCATAGTAAAAATACATATAACGTCATTTAACAAGTGCAAGGTTGGCCTCGGATTCACGAACCTATATTAAGTAATTATTTATATGTTGGTCAATATCTGTCTAACAATTTAGGTCAAGTCGTAGTGTATCACAATCCTAATGCTCGAGACCGACATGCAAAAGTCAACAAAAGTCAACTTGACCCAAAATGACTTCCAAAATCTATACATGTTTATTATATAACTTATATATAGTCGTTTTATATACTTAAATATATTTATCAGATCTTATTATACTAAATAATACCAGTCATTTATTAATAAATAAAAATTTATATTTAAATTTATATATGATAAAAATATACTTTTATATATCTCAAGTAATAAAATTTATAAAATTCACTTAATATCATAAAAATATAATGGTATGTATTATTAATGTAATTATATTACGTGTGGTAAAAATATCTTTGTACGCATATTTATTTGATTAAATAATATTGATAATAATAATAATGATAAAAATAATAAAATGATAGTTTCAATAAAAATATTAATTTTTAGTAATAAAGATAATTTTAGTAATAACATCAACTGATAACAATTATAATAATCGTTTTAATAATAATATTAAAATTAATAATAATTCAGTTGACCATATCTTTTAATCCGTTCATCGAACCCACACGATTTCTAAATGAAAAGTTATTAATTTTTCTTTAGCTTTTCAACGACATGCATATCATATACCTTATCTCAGTAGCATATGTATCAAATTCGTGATTTATCATAAACTATTTAACGACGAAACTAAGCATACAAACATGCATAATCATATATACTAGAGCACTAGTTAGGGATATACTATTAATATATAAAAGATAAGATATGAATGCTCACGTATCAATATTGTGATTCAATATTGCAGGAAAGTACGTAGATGCAATGAAAATGATAAACGTTAGGTTGACCTCACGAGCAATACCCTCGAACAATACCCATAACCTCCATAGCTATAACCCATAATTTCCTTAGCTCTATCCCGTTTGAAAACTTATTTTGAAATCGTCTGAATATAACTCCATCGTAGTATTTTATGTATACTAATAATATCTTGAAATAATACTAAGTAAATATATATATGTAATTTGATTGAGAGAGTTTAGAGAAATATATTTTCAAATTTCTATGAAATAATGAAACCTATTGAATTCTATTTATAATAGATTTTTGAATTATTAAAGTAAATTATTAAAGTATGAATTATTAAAGTGAATTATTAAAGTATGAATTATTAAAATGAATTATTAAAGTATGAATTATTAAAGTGAATTATTAAAGTATGAATTATTAAAGTGAATTATTAAAGTATGAATTATTAAACTGAATTATTAAAGTATGAATTATTAAAGTTAAAGTAAAGTAAAAGTAAAGTAAAGGTAAAGTTAAAGTATAGTAAAAGTATAAAACTATGTACGTATAATACGCGTATAAATATATTTAATATTAATTTAAATCGTTATATCATAAAACATTTTAGAAAAGTAGAATTATATATATTCATAATAGGTTTCAAGTTTTTAAATTACAGTCTGTTGGTGAAGCATGGGATAAAGTCCAAAGGTTTAATAAACGTATGAAATCATCTTAATGAAAAATGTCGAGTTACTTAACTTGTCGATATCCAACATCTAAGTTATTTACACTCCACGTTCTTACTTATAGATCACTTTACCATTTTCCGAATATTGTCAAAAAGAATAGATTTTTTAAATCACAGTGGACCTCATAACATTGGCCCGTAATCATATCATAATGTATCTGATAATTCAATCATTTGATATTATCTCTTAATTCTGTCGATAAATATATCGAAACAAATACGTTCATGTAAAGTATCATATATATCAAATACTTTGTTAATGTTTTCAGTTATTATATATTATATATACATATCTATATACACATAATTGTTCGTGAATCGTCGAACACGGTCAAAGGGTAATTGATTACATGAATGTAGTTCCAAACTTTTTGAGATTCAACATTACAAATTCTGCTTATCGTGTCGGAAACATATAAAGGTTAGGTTTAAATTTGGTCGGAAATTTCCGGGTCGTCACAATCTCTCTCAAGTTCCATCTTCAAGTTCTAAGTGTTCTTCATAAATTCCATAAGTATAGTTTCATAAAAATCAAGAATACTTCCAAGTTTGCAAGTCTACTTCCAAGCTTTCTAATCCATTCCAAGTAATCATATAAGATCAATGAACCTTTGTTATTTATAGTAGGTTATCTTTCTAATTCAAGGTAATATTCATATTCAAACTTTGAATCAATTTCTACAACTATAACAATCTTATTTCGAGTGAAAATCTTACTTGAACTGTTTTCGTGTCATGATTCTGCTTCAAGAACTTTCAAGCCATCCAAGGATCCTTTGAAGCTAGATCCATTTTTATCATTTCCAGTAGTTTTAACTAGAAAACTTGAGGTAGGAATGATGTTCATAACATCATTCGATTCATACATATAAAGCTATCTTATTCGAAGGTTTAAACTTGTAATCACTAGAACATAGTTTAGTTAATTCTAAACTTGTTCGCAAACAAAAGTTAATCCTTCTAACTTGACTTTTAAAATCAACTAAACACATGTTCTATATCTATATGATATGCTAACTTAATGATTTAAAACCTGGAAACACGATGAACACCATAAAATCGGAATATACGCCGTCATAGTGAAACCGGGGGCTGTTTTGGTTTGGATAATTAAAAACTATGATAAACTTTGATTTAAAAGTTGTTCTTCTGGGAAAATGATTTTTCATATGAACATGAAACTATATCCAAAAATCTTGGTTAAACTCAAAGTGAAAGTATGTTTTTCAAAATGGTCATCAAGATGTCGTTCTTTCGACGGAAATGACTACCTCTTTAGTAATTGACATGTAACTTAAATTTCCGACTATAAACCTATACTTTTTCTATTTGGATTCTTAAGTTAGAGTTCAATATGAAACTATAGCAATTTGATTCACTCAAAACGGATTTAAAATGAAGAAGTTATGGGTAAAACAAGATTGGATATTTTTGATCTTTTTAGTTACGGGAAATGTTTAACAAATCTATACAAATCATATCCTAGCTAACTTATATTGTATTATAGATGTATTCTAATATATTATATAATCTTGGGATACCATAGACACGTATGCAAATGTTTTGACATATCATATCGACCCATGTATATATATTATTTGGAACAACCATAGACACTCTATATGTAGTAATGTTGGAGTTAGCTATACAGCATTGAGGTTGATTCCAAAAATATATATACTTTGAGTTGTGAGCTAGCCTGAGATGATTATACACTAGGTTGTGGATTGATTCAAGATAATATATATTGATTTATTTTTGTACATCTAACTGTGGACAACTAGTTGTAGGTTATTAACGAGGACATCTGACTTAATACACTCAAATCTTTAAAACATAATAAAAATGGTTGTAATTATATTTTGATCATACTTTGATATATATGTACATATTTGTATAGGTTCGTGAATTGATCCGTGGCCAAGTCTTATTTCCGAGGAAGGAAATATCTGTGAAAGTGAGTTATAGTCCCACTTTTAAAATCTAATATTTTTGGAATGAGAATACATGCAGGTTTTATAAATGATTTACAAAATAGACACAAGTACGTGAAACTGCATTCTATGGTTGAATTATCGAAATCAAATATGCCCCTTTTTATTAAGTCTGGTAATCTAAGAATTAGGGAACAGACACCGTAATTGACGTGAATCCTAAAGATAGATCTATTGGGCCTAACAAACCCTATCTAAAGTACCAGATGCTTTAGTACTTCGAAATTTATATCATATCTGAAGGGTGTCCCGGAATGATGGGGATATTCTTATATATGCATCTTGTTAATTTCGGTTACCAGGTGTTCACCATATGAATGATTTTTATCTCTATGTATGGGATGTGTATTGAAATATGAAATCTTGTGGTCTATTGTTACGATTTGATATATATAGGATAAACCTATAACTCACCAAAATTTTTGTTGACGTTTAAAGCATGTTTATTCTCAGGTGAATACTAAGAGCTTCCGCTGTTGCATACTAAAATAAGAACAAGATTTGTAGTCCATGTTTGTATGATATTGTGTAAAAAACTGCATTCAAGAAACATATGTCGATGTAATATATTTCTATTGTAAACCATTATGTAATGGTCATGTGTAAACAATATATTTTAGATTATCATTATTTGATAATATACGTAATGCTTTTAAAACCTTTATTGATAAAATAAAGGTTATGGCTGTTTTAAAAATGAATGCAGTCTTTGAAAAACATCTCATATAGAGGTCAAAACCTCGCAACGAAATCAATTAATATGGAACGTTTATAATCAATATGAACGGGACATTTCAGTTGGTATCCGAGCGTTGGTCTTAGAGAACCAGAAAATTTGCATTAGTGTGTCTTATCGAGTTTGTTAGGATGCATTAGGGAGTCTGAACTTCGGCCGTATTTTCTTTAAAAATGATTGCTTAACATTTTTGTTGGAAACTATATATTATTAACATGTAAATATTATGTGATATATTAATCTCTTAACATGTTTGATATTGTGTGATAGATGTCTACCTCTAGCACAAATCCCATTGACTCACCTTTTAATAACGAAGAGTCATATATATTGGTAAGATTGACAATTTCCTGAAGAACCGGAAGAAGAGGAAACGGAACCAGAAGAAGAGGAACCGGAAGAAGAGGAACCGGAAGAAGAGGAACCGGAAGAAGAAGAGGTTCCGGAGGGGGGAATAGTAGGAACCACAGAAAACTGGTCAAATAAAAGAAATCCTCAACCAATGGACCAAAGTTAATAATGGTCAATGGTGTTTCCGCTAAGGAAGCAAAATATTGGGAAAATTACCAATTTTCTGATGAATCGGATCCTGATGAGGATTCCGATGATGTTATAGAAATTACCCCGACCCAATTTAATGAGGCAAAAGAAAATAATAAGGGAAAAGGCATCAAAATAGAGAAATCTGATTCCGACCCCGATGAACTTTATATGTACCGTCAACACCCGTATATTCAATATCGTGACAATAACCCGGGAACCTCTAAACCACCAGGTTTTTCTAAACCAATGTGGAAAATGACGGCTCGTATTAGAGGAACATCATATATCCCTAAAAGATTAGGAAAAAGAACCAAGTCCGAAGAAGAAGAAACTAGTGATTCAGATTAGGGGGTGTGAGCATGTTGTGTAATAAATGTATTGTAGTATGCTTGTACTTTTATGTTCTATGTAAAAATTGCTTGTATTGTTTGTTATTACGAATCTAATCCTTGTCTATTTTACAGAATAAAAACAAAATGGACGTTAAGGGTAGACAACCGAATATTTTAGAAGACCTACCAGAGGATATGATTGAGGAAATCTTGTCTAGAGTCGGTCAGAATTCATCAGCACATTTAGTTATGGCAAAATTAACTTGTCAAACATTTGAAAGACTTTTCAGAAATGCCTTAGTTTATAAAAGGCTTTCCTTTGATAGGTGGGGTATATCACATTGGGGAGACTTTAAGTTACGCCGTGTTTTCTTTAAAGCATTAAATGCAGGGAACCCAAATGCAATTTTATGCTACGGGTTAAGAACCTATTTTGACTCAACATATTCCAACATAGGATTTCGTGAATTAGAAAGAGCTTCTAACATGCAACATAAAGAAGCATGTTATGCTTACGGGTTAGTGATGTTCGCTTCTTACCAAAGTGAGAAAAAGAACATCGGATTACAGCTTTTAAATAAAACTTTCCCACAAGTGACGGATTCAGTAGTTGGGGTGAGAAACAAGGTTTTTAGATTATTACGGGGCTGTTGGACATTACGAAACCCTCGTCCTTTTGACGACATTACAACATGCTGCCTAGCCAATGGTCATAAAGGTTATTTTCCACAAGACCAAGGATGGGATGTCGTCTTAGTAAAACCAGAATGCATGACTTGTTTCTGGACTTATGAATTATGTGTCTTTATTTCCTTTGCTGAACAACTTGCGTATTAACTAGATTTATCTTCAAAACTGTCCTATATCATAGTGTACTATATTTCATGTTATATGTAATATAGCGAAGTTGTAAGTTTGAAGAATATTTGTATGTGATATATTATTATAATCAGTTTTTCATATGGAATTGTAGTAGTTGAATTGTATATTAGCTACTAAGTATGAACTTAACGGGTAGGTAGTACCCGAATTTAAACTTATAAAACGCTAATATGAAGAAAAAGCTTTTATAAATGAGTTCATATTATGCTACGAGATACTATTGACTACTCTTAATATTCTATATGATTAAATTATTTCATTTGACTATTTTGAAGGAAATGTCACCGACTACTCGACACACCTTGAATATGAGCGAAGAGGAATTTCGTGCCTTTCTTGCTTCAAACATAGCCGCAGTACAGGCCGCGCTACATACCAACAATAACTCTAAATCTAGCAATACAGCTAACGGCACAAGAAATCGTGTATGATGCTCCTACAAAGAATTCACTGCCTGCAAACCTTTGGAATTTGATGGAACAGAAGGACCAATTAGATTGAAACGGTGGACCGAGAAAGTCGAATCGGTATTTGCCATAAGTAAGTGTACTGAAGAGGACAAAGTTAAGTACGCTACCCATACCTTCATAGGTATTGCGTTAACATGGTGGAATACCTATCTAGAGCAAGTGGGACAAGATGCTGCTTACGCGCTACCGTGGTCAGCATTCAAGCACTTGATGAACGAGAAGTACCGTCCCAGAACCGAGGTCAATAAGCTCAAGTCAGAACTTAGAGGGTTATGAACACAGGGATTCGATATTACTTCGTACGAAAGATGATTCACAGAATTGTGCCTATTGTGTCCGAGAGCGTTCGAAGATGAGGAAGAGAAGATCGACGCGTTTGTGAATGGGTTACCGGAGAGAATCCAAGAAGATATAAGTTCATACAAGCCTGCCTCCATACAAAAGGCATGTAGAATGTCTCACAAACTAGTGAACCAGATTGAGGAAGAATTAAAGAACAGGCGGCCGAAGAGGCCAACGTGAAGCTAGTCAAAAGAAAGTGGGAGGAAAATGGTGATAAGAGTCACTAATACAACAACAACTATCCCAACAATCGCAACATCAATCGCAACTACAACAAATGGCACAACAACAATAACAACAACTACAACAATCATCCCAACAACAATAACAACCGCAACAACAACAACAACAATCAGAAGCAGCTATGCCAAAGGTGTGAAAAGTATCACTCGGGGTTCTGCACCAAATTTTGCAACAAGTGTAAAAGAAAAGGTCATAGCGCGGCGAAGTGTGAGGTCTACGGACCAGGGGTTAACAGAACAAAAGGAACAAATGGTGTCGGAACGAGTAATGGCGGAGCAAGTAGTGTCGGAGCAAGTTATGCCAATGTAGTTTGTTATAAATGTGGAAAACCGGGCCACATTATTAGAAATTGCCTGAAACAGGAGAACACGAATGGACAAGGCCGCGAAAGAGTTTTCAATATTAATGCGGCAGAGGCATAGGAAGACCCAGAGCTTGTTACGGGTACGTTTCTTATTGACAATAAATCTTCTTACGTTTTATTTGATTTGTGTGCGGATAGAAGCTATATGAGTAGAGATTTTTGTGCTAAATTAACTTGTCCATTGACGCCATTGGATAGTAAAATTTTACTCGAATTAGCAAACGGTAAATTAATTTCAGCGGATAATATATGTCGGAATCGAGAAATTAAACTGTTTAGCGAAACATTTAAGATTGACTTGATACCTGTAGAGTTAGGGAGTTTTGATATGATAATCGGTATGGACTGGTTGAAAGAAGTGAAAGCAGAGATCATTTGTTACAAAAATGCAATTTGCATTATACGAGAAAAAGGAAAACCCTTAATGGTGTACGGAGAAAAGGGCAACACGAAGCTACATATTATTAGTAATTTGAAGGCACAAAATTTAATAAGAAAAGGTTGCTATGCTGTTCTAGCACACGTCGAGAAAGTACAAACTGAAGAAAAGAGCATCAATGATGTTTCCGTCGCAAAAGAATTTCCCGATGTATTTCCGAAAGAATTACCGGGACTACCTCCACATCGATTTGTTGAATTTCAAATAGATCTTGTACCAGGAGCTGCACCAATAGCTCATGCTCCTTACAGACTCGTACCCAGCGAGATGAAAGAACTGCAAAGCCAACTTCAAGAACTATTAGAACGTGGTTTCATTCGACCAAGCACATCACCATGGGGAGCTCCTGTTTTGTTTGTCAAGAAGAAGGATGGTACATTTAGGTTGTGTATTGACTACAGAGAGTTGAACAAACTTACCATCAAAAACCGTTATCCACTGCCGAGAATTGATGACTTATTTGATCAACTACAAGGCTCGTCGGTGTATTCGAAAATTGATTTACGTTCTAGATATCATCAAATGCGAGTAAAGGAGGATGATATTCCAAAAACTACTTTTAGGACGCGTTATGGTCATTACGAGTTTATGGTTATGCCGTTTGGATTGACTAACGCACCAGCTGTGTTCATGGACCTTATGAACCGAGTGTGTGGGCCATATCTTGACAAGTTTGTCATTATTTTCATCGATGACATACTTATTTACTCAAAGAATGATCAAGAGCACGAAGAACATTTGAGAAAAGTGCTAGAAGTATTGAGGAAAGAAAAAATGTACGCTAAGTTTTCAAAGTGTGCATTTTGGTTGGAAGAAGTTCAATTCCTCGGTCACATAGTGAACAAAAAAGGTATCCAGGTGGACCCGGAAAAGATCAAAACCGTTGAAAAGTGGGAAACCCCGAAAACTCCGAAACACATACGCCAGTTTTTAGGACTAGCTGGTTACTACAGAAGGTTCATCCAAGACTTTTCCAGAATAGCAAAACCCTTGACTGCATTAACGCATAAAGGGAAGAAATTTGAATGGAAAGATGAACAAGAGAAAGCGTTTCAATTGTTAAAGAAAAAGTTAACTACGGCACCTATATTGTCATTACCTGAAGGGAATGATGATTTTGTGATATATTGTAACGCCTCAAAGCAAGGTCTCGGTTGTGTATTAATGCAACGAACGAAAGTAATTGCTTATGCGTCTAGACAATTGAAGATTCACGAACAGAATTATACAATGCATGATTTGGAATTAGGCGCGGTTGTTTTTGCATTAAAGACTTGGAGGCACTACTTATATGGGGTCAAAAGTATTATATATACCGACCACAAAAGTCTTCAACACATATTTAATCAGAAACAACTGAATATGAGGCAGCGTAGGTGGATTGAATTGTTGAATGATTACGACTTTGATATTCGTTACCACCCGGGGAAGGCAAATGTGGTAGCCGACGCCTTAAGCAGAAAGGACAGAGAACCCATTCGAGTAAAATCTATGAATATAATGATTCACAATAACCTTACTACTCAAATAAAGGAGGCGCAACAAGGAGTTTTAAAAGAAGGAAATTTAAAGGATGAAATACCTAAAGGATCGGAGAAGCATCTTAATATTAAGGAAAATGGAACCCGGTATAGGGCTGAAAGAATTTGGGTACCAAAATTTGGAGATATGATAGAAATGGTACTTAGAGAAGCTCATAAAACCAGATACTCAATACATCCTGGAACGGGAAAGATGTACAAGGATCTCAAGAAACATTTTTGGTGGCCAGGTATGAAAGCCGATGTTGCTAAATACGTAGGGGAATGTTTGACGTGTTCTAAGGTCAAAGCGGAGCATCAAAAACCATCAGGTCTACTTCAACAACCTGAAATCCCGGAATGGAAATGGGAAAACATTACCATGGATTTCATCACTAAATTGCCAAGGACTGCAAGTGGTTATGATACTATTTGGGTAATAGTTGATCATCTCACCAAGTCAGCACACTTCCTGCCAATGAGAAAAGATGAAAAAATGAAGAAGTTGGTGCGATTGTATTTGAAGGAGATTGTCTCCAGACATGGAATACCCATCTCTATTATCTCTGATAGGGATGGTAGATTTGTTTCAAGGTTCTGGCAGACGTTGCAACAAGAATTGGGGACTCATCTAGACATGAGTACTGCCTATCATCCACAAACTGATGGGCAGAGCGAAAGGACGATACAAACGCTTGAAGACATGCTACGAGCATGTGTTATTGATTTCGAAAACAGTTGGGATCGACACCTACCGTTAGTAGAATTTTCTTACAACAACAGTTATCATTATAGTATTGAGATGGTGCCATTTGAGGCAAGTGCAGGTCTCCGATTTGTTAGAATGGAGTGGGGGATAGATAGATTACAGGTTCGGAGATAATACAAGAAACTACCGAGAAAATCATCCAAATTCAACAACGATTGAAAACCACCCAGAGTCGACAAAAGAGCTACGTGGACAGTAAAAGAAAAGATTTAGAGTTTGAAATTGGAGAAATGGTCATGCTTAAGTTTTCACCTTGGAAAGGCGTTGTTCGATTTGGTAAATGGGGGAAACTAAATCCAAGGTACATTGGACCATTCAAGATTATAGATCGTGTCGGACCAGTAGCTTACCAACTGGAGCTACCTCAACAACTCATGGCTGTACATAACACTTTCCACGTCTCGAATTTGAAGAAATGTTTTGCTAAAGAAGATATCACTATTCCGTTGGAAGAAATCCAAATCAATGAAAAACGTCAATTCATTGAAGAACCCGTCGAAATAATGGATAGTGAGGTTAAGAGACTTAAGCAAAACAAGATACCGATTGTTAAGGTTTGATGGAATGCTCGTAGAGGACCTGAGTTCACCTGGGAGCATGAAGATCAGATGAAGAAGAAATACCCGCATCTATTTCCAGAAGATTCGTCAACACCTTCAACAGCTTAAAATTTCGGGACGAAATTTATTTAACGGGTAGGTACTGTAGTGACCCGAACTTTTCCACGTTTATATATATTAATTGAGTTTGATATTTACATGACTAAATGTTTCCAACGTGTTAATCAATCAAACTTGTTAAGACTTGATTAAATAAAATAAGTTTCATATAGACAATTGATCACCCAAGTTGACCGGCGATTCACGAACGTTACAAATTTGTAGAAACTACATGTTGTGGTATATATAGACATATATATATCGTTGACATGAGATTATGATGAGTAAGTATCTCACTAAGTATATTAACAATGTGTGATATACATAAAAAATGAGATTACTAAGTTAAGAAACTTGAAATGATATATATAACGATTATCGTTATGATAACGTCTACTAAATACATATGTATCATATTAATTTATTGATACACTATATTTAACATGATAAAATTATATTTAAATATATCATTAAGTGTGTTAACAATGAACTACATATGAAAAACAAGACTACTAACTCAAGAATTACGAAACGAGACTTATATGTAACGATTATCGTTGTAACGATATTTTAATGTATATATCATATTAAGAGATATTCATACATCATAATATCATGATAACATAATAATTTAACATCTCATTTGATATAATAAACATTGGGTTAACAACATTAATTGAGATCGTTAACTTAAAGGTTTCAAAACAACACTTACATGTAACGACTAACGAAGACTTAACCACTCCATTAGAATGTATATACATGTTGTGTTTTGATATGTATTCTTACACTTTTTAAAGTCTTCAAGACACATATCAAAGTACTTCTACTTAACAAAAATTCTTACAATTACATCCTCGTTCAGTTTCATCAACAATTCTACTCATATGCACCCGTATTCGTACTCGTACAATACACAGCTTTTAGATGTATGTACTATTGGTATATACACTCCAATGATCAGCTCTTAGCAGCCCATGTGAGTCACCTAATACATGTGGGAACCATCATTTGGCAACTAGCATGAAATATCTCGTAAAATTACAAAAATATTAGTAATCATTCATGACTTATTTACATGAAAATAAAATTACATATCCTTTATATCTAATCCCTATACCGATGACCAAAAACACATACAAACACTTTCATTCCTCAATTTTCTTCATCCAATTGATCTCTCTCAAGTTCTATCTTCATTTTCTAAGTGTTCTTCATAAATTCCATAAGTATAGTTTCATAAAAATCAAGAATACTTCCAAGTTTGCAAGTCTACTTCCAAGCTTTCTAATCCATTCCAAGTAATCATATAAGATCAAGGAACCTTTGTTATTTATAGTAGGTTATCTTTCTAATTCAAGGTAATATTCATATTCAAACTTTGATTCAATTTCTACAACTATAACAATCTTATTTCGAGTGAAAATCTTACTTGAACTATTTTCGTGTCATGATTCTGCTTCAAGAACTTTCAAGCCATCCAAGGATCCTTTGAAGCTAGATCCAATTTTATCATTTCCAGTAGTTTTATCCAGAAAACATGAGGTAGTAATGATGTTCATAACATCATTCGATTCATACATATAAAGCTATCTTATTCGAAGGTTTAAACTTGTAATCACTAGAACATAATTTAGTTAATTCTAAACTTGTTCGCAAACAAAAAGTTAATCCTTCTAACTTGAATTTTAAAATCAACTAAACACATGTTCTATATCTATATGATATGCTAACTTAATGATTTAAAACCTGGAAACACGATGAACACCATAAAATCGGATATACGCCGTCATAGTGAAGCCGGGGGCTGTTTTGGTTTGGATAATTAAAAACTATGATAAACTTTGATTTAAAAGTTGTTCTTCTGGGAAAATGATTTTTCATATGAACATGAAACTATATCCAAAAATCTTGGTTAAACTCAAAGTGAAAGTATGTTTTTCAAAATGGTCATCAAGATGTCGTTCTTTCGACGGAAATGACTACCTCTTTTGTAATTGACATGTAACTTAAATTTCTGACTATAAACCTATACTTTTTCTGTTTGGATTCTTAAATTAGAGTTCAATATGAAACCATAGCAATTTGATTCACTCAAAACGGATTTAAAATGAAGAAGTTATGGGTAAAACAAGATTGGATATTTTTGATCTTTTTAGCTACGGGAAATGTTTAACAAATCTATACAAATCATATCCTAGCTAACTTATATTGTATTAATGATGTATTCTAATATATTATATAATCTTGGGATACCATAGACACGTATGCAAATGTTTTGACATATCATATCGACCCATGTATATATATTATTTGGAACCACCATAGACACTCTATATGCAGTAATGTTGGAGTTAGCTATACAAGGTTGAGGTTGATTCCAAAAATATATATACTTTGAGTTGTGATCTAGCCTGAGACATATATACACTGGGTCGTGGATTGATTCAAGATAATATATATCGATTTATTTTTATACATCTAACTGTGGACAACTAGTTGTAGGTTACTAACGAGGACAACTGACTTAATACACTCAAATCTTTAAAACATAATAAAAATGGTTGTAATTATATTTTGATCATACTTTGATATATATGTACATATTTGTATAGGTTCGTGAATCGATCCGTGGCCAAGTCTTATTTCCGAGGAAGGAAATATCTGTGAAAGTGAGTTATAGTCCCACTTTTAAAATCTAATATTTTTGAGATGAGAATACATGCAGGTTTTATAAATGATTTACAAAATAGACACAAGTACGTGAAACTACATTCTATGGTTGAATTATTGAAATCGAATATGCCCCTTTTTATTAAGTCTGGTAATCTAAGAATTCGGGAACAGACACCCTAATTGACGCGAATCCTAAAGATAGATCTATTGGGCCTAACAAACCCCATCTAAAGTACCGGATGCTTTAGTACTTCGAAATTTAAAGCATCCGGTACTGCATATATAAGAATATCCCCATCATTCCGGGACACCCTTCGGATATGATATAAATTTCGAAGTACTAAAGCATCCGGTACTTTAGATGGGGTTTGTTAGGCCCAATAGATCTATCTTTAGGATTCGCGTCAATTAGGGTGTCTGTTCCCTAATTCTTAGATTACCAAACTTAATAAAAAGGGGCATATTCGATTTCAATAATTCAACCATAGAATGTAGTTTCACGTACTTGTGTCTATTTTGTAAATCATTTATAAAACCTGCATGTATTCTCATCCCAAAAATATTAGATTTTAAAAGTGGGACTATAACTCACTTTCACAGATATTTCCTTCCTCGAAAATAAGACTTTGCCACGGATCGATTCACGAACCTATACAAATATGTACATATATATCAAAGTATGATCAAAATATAATTACAACCATTTTTATTATGTTTTAAAGATTTGAGTGTATTAAGTCAGTTGTCCTCGTTAGTAACCTACAACTAGTTGTCCACAGTTAGATGTACAAAAATAAATCGATATATATTATCTTGAATCAATCCACGACCCAGTGTATACACGTATCAGGCTAGATAACACCTCAAAGTATATATATTTTTGAAATCAACCTCAACCCTGTATAGCTAACTCCAACATTACTGCATATAGAGTGTCTATGGTTATTCCAAATAATATATATACATGGGTCGATATGATATGTCAAAACATTTGCATACGTGTCTATGGTATCCCAAGATTATATAATATATTAGAATACATCTATAATACAATATAAGTTAGCTAGGATATGATTTGTATAGATTTGTTAAACATTTCCCGTAGCTAAAAAGATCAAAAATATCCAATCTTGTTTTACCCATAACTTCTTCATTTTAAATCCGTTTTGAGTGAATCAAATTGCTATGGTTTCATATTGAACTATAATTTATGATCCAAACAGAAAAAGTATAGGTATATTGTCAGAAATTTAAGTTACATGTCAATTACTAAAGAGGTAGTCATTTCCGTCGAAAGAACGACATCTTGATGACCATTTTGAAAAACATACTTTCACTTTGAGTTTAACCAAGATTTTTGGATATAGTTTCATGTTCATATGAAAAATCATTTTCCCAGAAGAACAACTTTTAAATCAAATTTTATCATAGTTTTTAATTATCCAAACCAAAACAGCCCATGGTTTCACTACGATGGCGTATATCCGATTTTATGGTGTTCATCGTGTTTCCAGGTTTTAAATCATTAAGTTAGCATATCATATAGATATAGAACATGTTTTTAGTTGATTTTAAAAGTCAAGTTAGAAGGATTAACTTTTGTTTGTGAACAAGTTTAGAATTAACTAAACTATGTTCTAGTGATTACAAGTTTAAACCTTCGAAAAAGATAGCTTTATATGTATGAATCGAGTGATGTTATGAACATCATTACTACCTCAAGTTTTCTGGATAAAACTACTTGAAATGAGAAAAATGGATCTAGCTTCAAAGGATCCTTGGATGGCTTGAAAGTTCTTGAAGCAGAATCATGACACGAAAACAGTTCAAGTAATATTTTCACTCGAAATAAGATTGTTATAGTTGTAGAAATTGAATTAAAGTTTGAATATGAATATTACCTTGAATTAGAAAGATAACCTACTGTAAATAACAAAGGTTCCTTGATCTTAGATGATTACTTGGAATGGATTAGAAAGCTTTGAAGTAGACTTGCAAACTTGGAAGTATTCTTGATTTTTATGAAACTATACTTATGGAATTTATGAAGAAGACTTAGAACTTGAAGATGGAACTTGAGAGAGATCAATTAGATAAAGAAAATTGAAGAATGAAAGTGTTTGTAGGTGTTTTTGGTCATTGGTATATGGATTAGATATAAAGGATATGTAATTTTGTTTTCATGTAAATAATTCATGAATGATTACTAATATTTTTGTAATTTTATGAGATATTTCATGCTAGTTGCCAAATGATGGTTCCCACATGTGTTAGGTGACTCACATGGGCTTCTAAGAGCTGATCATTGGGGTGTATATACCAATAGTACATACATCTAAAATCTGTGTATTGTACGAGTACGAATACGGGTGCATACGAGTAGAATTGTTGATGAAACTGAACGAGGATGTAATTGTAAGCATTTTTGTTAAGTAGAAGTACTTTGATATGTGTCTTGAAGTCTTTCAAAAGTGTAAGAATACATATCAAAACACAACATTTATATACATTCTAATGGAGTCGTTAAGTCTTCGTTAGTCGTTACATGTAAGTGTTGTTTTGAAACCTTTAAGTTAACGATCTCAATTAATGTTGTTAACCCAATGTTTATTATATCAAATGAGATGTTAAATTATTATATTATCATGATATTATGATGTATGAATAGCTCTTAATATGATATATACATTAAAATATCGTTACAACGATAATCATTAAATATAAGTCTCGTTTCGTAATTCTTGAGTTAGTAGTCTTGTTTTTACATATGTAGTTCATTGTTAACACACTTAATGATATATTTAAATATCATTTTATCATGTTAAATATAGTGTATCAATATCTTAATATGATACATATGTATTTAGTAGACGTTATCATAACGATAATCGTTATATATATCATTTCGAGTTTCTTAACTTAGTAATCTCATTTCTTATGTATACCACACATTGTTAATATACTTAGTGAGATACTTACTCATCATAATCTCATGTCAACCATATATATATGTCTATATATACCACAACATGTAGTTTTTACAAATTTGTAACGTTCGTGAATCGCCGGTCAATTGGGTGATCAATTGTCTATATGAAACTTATTTCATTTAATCAAGCCTTAACAAGTTTGATTGCTTAACACGTTGGAAACTTTTAGTCATGTAAATATCAATCTCAATTAATATATATAAACATGGAAAAGTTCGGGTCACTACAGTTCCTACCCGTTAAATAAATTTCGTCCCGAAATTTTAAGTTGTTGAAGGTGTTGACAAATCTTCTGGAAATAGATGCAGGTATTTCTTCTTCATCTGATCTTCACACTCCCAAGTGAACTCGGGTCCTTTACGAGCATTCCATCGAACCTTAACAATCGGTATCTTATTTTGCTTAAGTCTCTTAACCTCACGATCCATTATTTCGACGGGTTCTTCAATGAATTGAAGTTTTTCATTGATTTGGATTTCGTCCAACAGAATAGTGAGATCTTCTTTAGCAAAACATTTCTTCAAATTCGAGACGTGGAAAGTGTTATGTACAGCTGCGAGTTGTGGAGGCAGCTCCAGTTGGTAAGTTACTGGTCCAACACAATCTATAATCTTGAATGGTCCAATGTACGTTGGATTTAGTTTCCCCCGTTTACCAAATCAAACAACGCCTTTCCAAGGTGAAACCTTAAGCATGACCATTTCTCCAATTTCAAACTCTATATCTTTTCTTTTACTGTCCGCGTAGCTCTTTTGTCGACTCTGGGCGGTTTTCAATCGTTGTTGAATTTGGATGATTTTATCGGTAGTTTCTTGTATTATCTCCGGACCCATAATCTGTCTATCCCCCACTTCATTCTAACAAATCGGAGACCTGTACTTTCTACCATAAAGTGCCTCAAACGGCACCATCTCAATACTAGAATGATAACTGTTGTTGTAGGAAAATTCTGCTAATGGTAGGTTTCGATCCCAACCGTTTCCGAAATCAATAACACATGCTCGTAGCATGTCTTCAAGCGTTTGTATCATCCTGTCACTCTGCCCATCAGTTTGTGGATGATAGGCAGTACTCATGTCTAGACGAGTCCCCAATGCTTGTTGCAACGTCTGCCAGAACCTTGAAACAAATCTACCATCCCTATCAAATATAATAGAGACGGGTATTCCATGTCTGGAGACAACCTCCTTCAAATACAATCGCGCCAACTTCTCCATTTTGTCATCTTCTCTCATTGGCAGGAAGTGTGCTGACTTGGTGAGACGATCAACTATTACCCAAATAGTATCATAACCACTTGCAGTCCTTGGCAATTTAGTAATGAAATCCATGGTAATGTTTTCCCATTTCCATTCCGGGATTTCAGGTTATTGTAGTAGACCTGATGGTTTCTGATGTTCAGCTTTGACCTTAGAACACGTCAAACATTCTCCTACATATTTAGCAATATCGGCTTTCATACCCGGCCACCAAAAGTGTTTCTTGAGATCTTTATACATCTTCCCCGCTCTAGAATGTATTGAATATCTGGTTTTATGTGCTTCCTTAAGTACAATTTCTCTCACATCTCCAAACCTTGGTACCCAAATTCTATCAGCCCTATATCGGGTTCCGTCTTCCCGAATATTAAGATGTTTCTCTGATCCTTTGGGTATCTCATTCTTCAACTTTCCTTCTTTTACAACCCCCTGTTGTGCCTCCTTTATTTGAGTAGTAAGGTTAGTACGAATAATTATATTCATAGCTTTTACCCATATAGGTTCTCTGTCCTTTCTACTCAAAGCGTCGGGTACCACATTCGCCTTCCCCGGGTGTTATCGAATCTCAAAATCATAATCATTCAACAGTTCAATCCACCTGCGTTGTCTCATATTCAGTTGATTCTGATTAAATATATGTTGGAGACTTTTGTGGTCGGTATATATGATACTTTTGACCCCATATAAATAATGCCTCCAAGTCTTTAATGCAAAAACATTAGCACCCAATTCCAAATCGTGAGTCGTATAATTTTGTTCATGAATGTTCAATTGTCTAGAGGCATAAGCAATCACCTTCGTTCGTTGCATTAATACACAACCGAGACCTTGCTTTGATGCATCACAATAAATCACAAAATCATCATTCCCTTCAGGCAATGACAATATAGGTGCCGAAGTTAGCTTTTTCTTCAATAACTGAAACGCCTTCTCTTTTTCGTCCTTCCATTCAAATTTCTTCCCTTTATGCGTTAATGTAGTCAAGGGTTTTGCTATTTTGGAGAAATCTTGGATGAATCTTCTGTAGTAACCAGCCAATCCTAAAAATTGATGTATATGCTTCGGAGTTTTTGGGGTTTCCCACTTTTCAACGATTTTGATCTTTGCCGGGTCCACCTGGATACCTTCTTTGTTCACTATGTGACCGAGAAATTGAAATTCTTCCAACCAAAATGCAAACTTTGAAAACTTAGCGTACAGTTTTTCTTTCCTCAATACTTCTAACAATTTTCTCAAATGTTCTTCGTGCTCTTGATCATTCTTTAAGTAAATAAGTATGTCATCGATGAAAACAATGACAAACTTGTCAAGATATGGCCCACACACTCGGTTCATAAGGTCCATGAACACAGCTGGTGTGTTAGTCAATCCAAAAGGCATAACCATAAACTCGTAATGACCATAACGCGTCCTAAAAGCAGTTTTTGGAATATCATCCTCCTTTACTCGCATTTGATGATATCCAGAACGTAAATCAATTTTCGAATAAACCGACGAGCCTTGTAGTTGATCAAATAAGTCATCAATTCTCGGCAGTGGATAACGGTTTTTGATGGTAAGTTTATTCAACTCTCTGTAGTCAATACACAACCTAAATGTACCATCCTTCTTCTTGATAAACAAAATAGGAGCTCCCCATGGTGATGTGCTTGGTCGAATGAAACCACGTTCTAATAGTTCTTGCAGTTGGCTTTGCAGTTCTTTCATCTCGCTGGGTGCGAGTCTGTAAGGAGCAGGAGCTATTGGTGCAACTCCTGGTACAAGATCTATTTGAAATTCAACAGATCGATGTGGAGGTAGTCCCGGTAATTCTTTCGGAAATACATTGGGAAATTCTTTTGCGACGGGAACATCATTGATGCTCTTTTCTTCAGTTTGTACTTTCTTGACGTATGCTAGAACAGCATAGCAACCTTTTCTTATTAGTTTTTGTGCCTTCAAATTACTAATAAGATGTAGCTTCGTGTTACCCTTTTCTCTGTGCACCATTAAGGGTTCTCCTTCTTCTCGTACAATGCGAATTGCATTTTTGTAACATACGATCTCTGCTTTCATCTCCTTCAGCCAGTCCATGCCAACTATTACATCAAAACTCCCTAACTCTACTGGTATCAAATCAATCTTAAATATTTCGCTACCCAGTTTAATTTCTTGATTCCAGCATATATAATCTGCTGAAATTAATTTATCGTTTGCTAATTCGAGTAAAAATTTACTATCCAACGGCGTCAATGGACAACTTAATTTAGCACAAAAATCTCTACTCATATAGCTTCTATCCGCACCCGAATCAAATAAAATGTAAGCAGATTTATTGTCAATAAGAAACGTACCTGTAACAAGCTCCGGGTCTTTCTGTGCCTCTACCGCATTAATATTGAAAACTCTTCCGCGGCCTTGTCCATTCGTGTTCTCCTGGTTCGGGCAATTTCTAATAATGTGGCCCGGTTTTCCACATTTATAACAAACTACATTGGCATAACCTGCTCCGACACTACTTGCTCCGCCATTACTCGTTCCGACACCATTTGTTCCTTTCGTTCTGTTAACCCCTAGTCCGTAGACCTCACACTTCACCGCGCTATGACCATTTCTTTTACACTTGTTGCAAAATTTGGTGCAGAACCCCGAGTGATACTTTTCACACCTTTGGCATAGCTGCTTCTGATTGTTGTTGTTGTTGCGGTTGTTATTGTTGTTGGGATGATTGTTGTAGTTGTTGTTATTGTTGTTGTGCCGTTTGTTGTAGTTGCGATTGTTGGGATAGTTGTTGTTGTATTGGTGACTCTTATCACCGTTTTCCTCCCACTTTCTTTTAACTAGCTTCACGTTGGCCTCTTCGGCCGCCTGTTCTTTAATTCTTCTCTCTATCTGGTTCACTAGTTTGTGAGCCATTCTACATGCCTTTTGTATAGAGGCAGGCTCGTGTGAACTTATATCTTCTTGGATTCTCTCCGGTAACCCTTTCACAAACGCGTCGATCTTCTCTTCCTCATCTTCGAACGTTCTCGGACACAATAGGCACAATTCTGTGAATCGTCTTTCGTACGAAGTAATATCGAATCCCTGTGTTCGTAACCCTCTAAGTTCTTACTTGAGCTTATTGACCTCGGTTCTGGGACGGTACTTCTCGTTCATCAAGTGCTTGAATGCTGACCACGGTAGCGCGTAAGCAGCATCTTGTCCCACTTGCTCTAGATAGGTATTCCACCATGTTAACGCAATACCTGTGAAGGTATGCGTAGCGTACTTCACTTTGTCTCATTCAGCACACTTACTTATGGCAAATACCGATTCAACTTTCTCAGTCCACCATTTCAATCCGATTGGTCCTTCGGTCCCATCAAATTCTGAAGGTTTGCAGGCAGTGAATTCCTTGTAGGAGCATCCTACAAGATTTCTTGCGCCGTTAGTTGTATTGCTAGAATCAGAGTTATTGTTGGTATGTAGCGTGGCCTGTACTGTGGCTATGTTTGAAGCAAGAAAGGCACGAAATTCCTCTTCGCTCATATTCAAGGTGTGTCGAGTAGTCGGTGCCATTTCCTTCAAAATAGTCAAATGAAACAACTTAATCATACAAAATATTAAGAGTAGTCAATAGTATCTCGTAGCATAATATGAACTCATTTATAAAAGCTTTTTCTTCATATTAGCATTTTATAAATTTTAATTCGGGTACTACCTACCCGTTAAGTTCATACTTAGTAGCTAATATACAATTCAACTACCACAATTCCATATGAAAAACTGATTATAATAATATATCACATACAAATATTCTTCAAACTTACAACTTCGCTATATTACATATAACATAAAATATAGTACACTATGATACAGGACAGTTTTGAAGATAAATCTAGTTAATACGCAAGTTGTTCAGCAAAGGAAATAAAGACACGTAATTCATAAGTCCAGAAACAAGTCATGCATTCTGGTTTTACTAAGACGAGTTTCCATCCTTGGTCTTGTGGAAAATAACCGTTATGACCATTGGCTAGCCAGCATGTTGTAACGTCGTCAAAAGGACGAGGGTTTCGTAATGTCCAACAGCCTCGTAATAATCTAAAAACCTTGTTTCTCACCCCAACTACTGAATCCATCACTTGTGGGAAAGTTTTATTTAAAAGCTGCAATCCGATGTTCTTTTTCTCACTTTGGTAAGAAGCGAACATCACTAACCCGTAAGCATAACATGCTTCTTTATGTTGCATGTTAGAAGCTCTTTCTAATTCACGAAATCCTATGTTGGGATATGTTGAGTCAAAATAGGTTCTTAACCCGTAGCGTAAAATTGCATTTGGGTTCCCCGCATTTAAAGCTTTAAAGAAAACACGGCGTAACTTAAAGTCTCCCCAATGTGATATACCCCACCTATCAAAGGAAAGCCTTTTATAAACTAAGGCATTTCTGGAAAGTCTTTCAAATGTTTAAAAAGTTAATTTCGCTATAACTAAATGTGCTGATGAATTCTGACTGACTCTAGACAAGATTTCCTCAATCATATCCTCTGGTAGGTCTTCTAAAATATTCGATTGTCTACCCTTAACGTCCATTTTTTTTTTATACTATAAAATAGACAAGGATTAGATCCGTAATAACAAACAATACAAGCAATTTTTACATAGAACATAAAAGTACAAGCACACTACAATACATTTATTACACAACATGCTCACACCCCTCTAATCTGAATCACTGGTTTCTTCTTCTTCGGACTTGGTTCTTTTTCCTAATTTTCTAGGGATATATGATGTTCCTCTAATACGAGCCGTCGTTTTCCACATTGGTTTAGAAAAACCTGGTGGTTTAGAGGTTTCCGGGTTATTGTCACGATATTGAAAATACGGGTGTTGACGGTACATATAAAGTTCATCGGGATCGGAATCAGATTTCTCTATTTTGATGCCTTTTCCCTTATTATTTTCTTTTGCCTCATTAAATTATTTCGGGGTAATTTCTATAACATCATCGGAATCCTCATCAGGATCCGATTCATCGAAAAATTGGTAATTTTCCCAATATTTTGCTTCCTTAGCGGAAACACCGTTGACCATTATTAACTTTGGTCCATTGGTTGAGGATTTTCTTTTATTTGACCTGTTTTCTGTGGTTCCTACTATTCCCCCCCTCCGAAACCTCTTCTTCTTCTGGTTCCTCTTCTTCTGGTTCCTCTTCTTCCAGTTCCTCTTCTTTCGGTTCCGTTTCCTCTTCTTCCGGTTCTTCGGGAACTTGTGAATCTTGCCAATATATATTCGACTCTTCGTTATTATTAGGTGAGTCAATGGGATTTGTGCTAGAGGTAGACATCTATCACACAATATCAAACATGTTAAGAGATTAATATATCATATAATATTTACATGTTAATAATATATAGTTTCCAACAAAAATGTTAAGCAATCATTTTTAAATAAAACACGGTCGAAGTCCAGACTCACTAATGCTTCCGAACAAACTCGATAAGAGACACTAATGCAAATTTTCTGGTTCTCTAAGTCCAACGCTCGGATACCAACTGAAATGTCCCGTTCATATTGATTATAAACGTTCTATATTAATTGATTTCGTTGAGAGGATTTGACCTCTATATGAGACGTTTTTCAAAGACTGCATTCATTTTTAAAACAACCATAACCTTTATTATATCAATAAAGGTTTCAAAAGTATTACGTAGATTATCAAATAATGATAATCTAAAATATTCTGTTTACACACGACCATTACATAATGGTTTACAATAGAAATATATTACATCGACATATGTTTCTTGAATGCAGTTTTTTACACAATATCATACAAACATGGACTCCAAATCTTGTCCTTATTTTAGTATGCAACAGCGGAAGCTCTTAGTATTCACCTGAGAATAAACATGCTTTAAACGTCAACAAAAATGTTGGTGAGTTATAGGTTTAACCTATATATATCAAATCGTAACAATAGACCACAAGATTTCATATTTCGATACATATCCCATACATAGAGATAAAAATCATTCATATGGAGAACACTTGGTAACCGACATTAACAAGATGCATATATAAGAATATCCCCATTATTCCGGGACACCCTTCGGATATGATATAAATTTCGAAGTACTAAAGCATCCAGTACTTTGGATGGGGTTTGTTAGGCCTAATAGATCTATCTTTAGGATTCGCATCAATTAGGGTGTCTGTTCCCTAATTCTTAGATTACCAGACTTAATAAAAAGGGGCATATTCGATTTCGATAATTCAACCATAGAATGTAGTTTCACGTACTTGTGTCTATTTTGTAAATCATTTATAAAACATGCATGCATTCTCATCCCAAAAATATTAGATTTTAAAAGTGGGACTATAACTCACTATCACAGATATTTTCTTCCTCGAAAATAAGACTTGGCCACGGATCGATTCACGAACCTATACAAATATGTACATATATATCAAAGTATGATCAAAATATAATTACAACCATTTTTATTATGTTTTAAAGATTTGCGTGTATGACGTCAGCTGTCCTCGTTAGTAACCTACAACTAGTTGTCCACAGTTACATGTACAGAAATAAATTGATATATAATATCTTGAATCAATCCACGACCCAGTGTATACACGTCTTAGGCTAGATCATGACTCAAAGTATATATATTTTTGGAATCAACCTCAACCCTGTATAGCTAACTCCAACATTACTGCATATAGAGTGTCTATGGTTGTTCCAAATAATATATATACATGGGTCGATATGATATGTCAAAACATTTGCATACGTGTATATGGTTTCCCAAGATTACATAATATATTAGAATACATGTATAATACAATATAAGTTAGCTAGGATATGATTGGTATAGATTTGTTAAACATTTCCCGTAGCTAAAAAGATCAAAAATATGAAATCTTGTTTTACCCATAACTTCTTCATTTTAAATCCGTTTTGAGTGAATAAAATTGCTATGGTTTCATATTGAACTCTAATTTAAGAATCCAAACAGAAAAAGTATAGGTTTATAGTCGGAAAATTTAAGTTACATGTCAATTACTAAAGAGGTAGTCATTTCCGTCGAAAGAACGACATCTAGATGACCATTTTGAAAAACCTACTTTCACTTTGAGTTTAACCAAGATTTTTGGATATAGTTTCATGTTCATATGAAAAATCATTTTCCCAGAAGAACAACTTTTAAATCAAAGTTTATCATAGTTTTTAATTATCCAAACCAAAATAGCCCCTGGTTTTACTACGTCGGCGTATATCCGATTTAATGGTCTTCATCGTGTTTCCAGGTTTTAAATCATTAAGTTAGCATATCCTATAGATATAGAACATGTGTTTAGTTGATTTTAAAAGTCAAGTTAGAAGGATTAACTTTTGTTTGCGAACAAGTTTAGAATTAACTAAACTATGTTCTAGTGATTACAAGTTTAAACCTTCGAATAAGATAGCTTTATATGTATGAATCGAATGATGTTATGAACATCATTACTACCTCAAGTATTCTGGATAAAACTACTGGAAATGAGAAAAATGGATCTAGCTTCAAAGGATCCTTGGATGTCTTGAAAGTTCTTGAATCAGAATCATGACACGAAAACAGTTCAAGTAAGATTTTCACTCGAAATAAGATTGTTATAGTTGTAGAAATTGAATTAAAGTTTGAATATGAATATTACCTGGAATTAGAAAGATAACCTATTGTAAATAACAAAGGTTCCTTGATCTTAGATGATTACTTGAAATGGATTAGAAATCTTGGAAGTAAACTTGCAAACTTGGAAGTATTCTTGATTTTTATGAAACTATACTTATGGAATTTATGAAGAACACTTAGAACTTGAAGATGGAACTTGAGAGAGATCAATTAGATGAAGAAAATTGAAGAATGAAAGTGTTTGTAGGTGTTTTTGGTCGTTGATATATGGATTAGATATAAAGGATATGTAATTTTGTTTTCATGTAAATAAGTCATGAATGATTACCAACATTTTTATAATTTTATGAGATATTTCATGCTAGTTACCAAATGATGGTTCCCACATGTGTTAGGTGACTCACATGGTCTGCTAAGAGCTGATTATTGGAGTGTATATACCAATAGTACATACATCTAAAAGCTGTGTATTGTACGAGTACGAATACGGGTGCATACGAGTAGAATTGTTGATGAAACTGAACGAGGATGTAATTATAAGCATTTTTGTTAAGTAGAAGTACTTTGATATGTGTCTTGAAGTCTTTCAAAAGTGTAAGAATACATATCAAAACACAACATGTATATACATTCTAATGGAGTCGTTAAGTCTTCGTTAGTCGTTACATGTAAGTGTTGTTTTGAAACCTTTAAGTTAACGATCTCAATTAATGTTGTTAACCCAATGTTTATTATATCAAATGAGATGTTAAATTATTATATTATCATGATATTATGATGTATGAATATCTCTTAATATGATATATACATTAAAATATCATTACAACGATAATCGTTACATATAAGTCTCGTTTCGTAATTCTTGAGTTAGTAGTCTTGTTTTTACATATGTAGTTCATTGTTAACACACTTAATGATATATTTAAATATCATTTTATCATGTTAAATATAGTGTATCAATATCTTAATATGATACATATGTATTAAGTAGACGTTATCATAATGATAATCGTTATATATATCATTTCGAGTTTCTTAACTTAGTAATCTCATTTCTTATGTATATCACACATTGTTACTATACTTAATGAGATACTTACTCATCATAATCTCATGTCAACCATATATATATGTCTATATATACCACAACATGTAGTTTTTACAAATTTGTAACGTTCGTGAATCGCCGGTCAACTTGGGTGATCAATTATCTATATGAAACTTATTTCATTTAATCAAGTCTTAATAAGTTTGATTGCTTAACACATTGGAAACATTTAGTCATGTAAATATCAATCTCAATTAATATATATAAACATGGAAAAGTTCGGGTCACTACATCAGATGCTGACATCATTCTCATTATAGCAGTTGTATCTTGGTCGAGATGGTGCCTTAATAGAGTTTATAACAGGAGGATGACTAAGGGTAGAAGTGTCAGGTTCACTTTGTAAAACAAATCTTTTATTATACTCTGGATCAGGAAAATCTAGTGGGCGGAACATAAGTTCCTTTCCCTTATCAGACTGTTCCGCTGTGATTTCTATCACTTCCTCCTCAGGATATTCTTCTTTTGGTTCTTCTTCAGGTTCTTCTTCTGGTTCCTCTTCCGAAAATTGAGACTCTTCCCAGAATTTTTGTTCTTCGGTAGTGGCATCATCAGCTATGTTGACAATTGGTACCATAGCTGTGGATTTTGAATCAACATCTGAGTCGCTAGAGATGTTAATGTGATCAGGAGTAGTCATCTACCACATAACATCCAGCATCTTAAGAGATTAATATATCTTATAATATTTACACGTTAATATTCTATGTTTCCAACAAAAATGATAAGCAATCGTTTTTAAAGCAGACACTGTCGAAGTCCAGACTCACTAATGCATCCTAACAAAATCAGTTAGACACACTAATGCAAATTTCTGGTTCTCTAAGACCTTCGATCTGATACCAACTGAAATGCCTCATTCATATCGACTATAAATGTTTCATATGAATTGGTTTCATTACGAGGTTTTGGCTTCTTTATGAGACATTTTTCAAAGCCTGCATTCATTTCAAAAACAAACCATAACCTTTATTTTATTGATAAAGGTTTAAATGACATAATATAGATTATCAACCAACGATAATTTAAAAGTACAGAATTTTCACACAACCATTACTTAATGGTTAATAATATGTTACCACAAGAGATTTCTGAATGCAGTTTAAACATTATAACACAAGCATGCTGACTTCAAATCTTGACCTTAGATAGCATGCAACAGCGGAAGCTTTTTAATAATTTCCTGAGAATAAGACATGCTTAAAACGTCAACAAAAATGTTGGTAAGTCATAGGTTTAACCTATATAATAATTCATAATAATAGGCCACGAGATTTCTTTTAATAACATACAGGAATCACATCTGTATAAAACCATTCATATGATGAGTTGCCAGGTAACCGACATTAACAAAATGCATATAGAATATCCTCAACATACGGGAACCTCATCTGTACAAAATCGAAGTACTAAAGCATTCAAATTCTCAGAATGGGGATCGTTAGTTCCCATAGATCTATCTTTAGGATTCGCGTCAATTAGAGCGTATACTAATTCTTAGGCTACCAAGCAAAATAGGGATATTCGGTATAACAATTCAGTCATAGAATGTAGTTTCATTACTTGTGCCTATTTTGTAAAACATTTCCAAAATAGCATGTATTCTCATCCCAAAAATAATTAGGTAGTAAAATTGGGACTAAAACTCACTTGATAAGATTTTTCAAATAGTTGAAAAATTGAGACTTCTCCTCGATACGATTCACGAAACTATAACAATTATATATATAATATATATATATATATATATATATATATATATATATATATATATATATATATATATATATATCAAAGTATAATACAATTATATTCATATAATATTTTCAATTACGTGTGATGATTTAAGTTGTCAAGTTCGTAGTCCAATATTAGTAGTCCAAATATAGTCCTATAGTCCAATATATAATCTTAGAATTTAATCAAGACGTATTGCATATACATATTGTTCAAGACTCAATCATGACCCATTGTACACGTGTTGTCTTAGAATTAATCAAGACGTATTATGTACATGTTGTCTTATGATCTATCCGAACGTGTTGTATATATGTTGTCTTAACTAATCAAGACTATATTATATCGTCTCGGAATTAAGAAAGACTAGTATATTACAAGGGAATACTCATGACATGTATAAATACATGTAAGATATATGATGTGTGCGAGGTGTAGTACGAAATAGATTATATTTTACTACAAAATACTATTAAATACGATACAATTTTACACAAGTTATTTATTTATTTATAGAATGGGATATACCTAAACCTTGCTACAACACTTATAGGCAGTGTACCTAATCGTAGAGTAGTGTAGTTTTTAGTAAGTCCGGTTCGTTCCACAGGGAGCTAGCTGAGTTTAACGCTATATTTTTAAACACTATATTTGTATATATATATATATATATATATATATATATATATATATATATATATATATATATATATATATATATATATATATATATATAAGTAGTATTATTATTATTATAAAAGGGGAGTTTTACCGTTTAGTGACCGGTTTGTCGATTTTATGTCTTAAGTCCCAATTAAAACCTAATGTAAAATATTAAATATAAATATAACTTAATTTAAAGCGTAAAGTAAATGACGATAAATAAAAATGCGATAAAATAAAAGTATGATAATTAAAAGTGCAATAAAATAAAAGTACGATAAATAAAAGTGCGATGAGATATAAAATAAAGGAATTATGCTTATTTAAACTTCCGTAATCATGATGTTTGACGTGTTGATTTTAATTTATTACCATGTGTTAATTGTCCTTTGTCCTGGATTATTCGATATGTCCATCTGATTTTGTCCATAATAATCTATCGGTCATAATTATAAAGTGCGAAAGTCTTCGTCAAATTATCCTTATACCCGAAGTCAAATATTCCAACTAATTGGGGACTTAAACTGTAACAAGGTCTTAATACTTTGTTTAATGAATACACCAGGTTATCGACTGCGTGTAATCTAAGGTTTTAATACTTTGTTAATAATTACACCAATTACCCTTGAATGTAATCCACCCCTGTTTTAATGAGTCCAGTGACTACTAATTCATCCCCGTGTCCGGTCAAATGAATAATTATTAGTATTTATAGATATCCCGCCCACTGTACGCAGTCAAGCTTATGTGGTTAAATATAAATACGTCAAATTATAAATCTCGATATAAAATCAATGAGATATCATTTAATTAATATAAAGCCCATTAATAACCAATAGTCCAATTTCCACAAGTGTCGGTCTTTTGTCCAAACCACAATTATGGTCCAAAGCCCAATAACCTCGTCTTTAATATTTAGTCCAACATCACGATTACTTCGGCTTAAATAAGCATAATAATAACTTAGCTACGAGACATTAATTTAAAAAGGTTGAACATAACTTACAATGAGTATTAATAGCGTAGCGTTACACGGATAGAGTTTCGTCTTACAAAACCTTAAAACATTCGACACTATAACCTTATTATTATTAACTTAATATTAAAATTATAATTAAAATATAAATATAAATATATATTTGAGAGAGAGTGAATATCAGTTGATGAAGGTGTAAATATTTCATCGAATTGCATCGCCTTTTATAGTGGGATTTGGGCCCTGGTGTGCTCCGCCAGTGCTGAGGTTTTGTGCCTCACAGCTCCGAGAGTGCGGAGCTTCGATTTCCAGCTCACACATAAATTGGATCCAAGCTTACCGACGTTTATTTATTTAATATATAAATATAATATATATATATAAATATAATTTACATAATTAATTATATATTATATTATATTTATGCGCATAGTTAATTTGTAATTTTAGGTCCGTTGCGTCGCACATTGATAGTGGGTTCATGTCTCGGTTCCAGATTTTCGAACGTCCTTTCGTACGCTTAGATATCTTGTACTTTGCGTTTCTCGGCTTGTACTCTTGTAATTTTTAGACGTTTCTCATCAATAAGTTGAACCACTTGGATTGTACTTTGTACTTTTTAGCATTTTGGTCATTTGCGTCTTCAATTCTTCGAATCTGACTTTTGTCTTCACCTTTTATTATTTAAACGAATATTACTTGGAATTAGAACAATTGCAACTAAAAGCTTGTCTTTCTGGAAGGATAATGCTATGAAATATATGTTCGTTTTTAGCATTATCAAATATTCCCACACTGTAGCGTTGCTTATCCTCAATCAATATAGAACTTGAATATAACTTTACTAGAATCTCTTCTTTATTCTTCACACTTTGTACATCAGTGATTTTAATACGGCGGTATGAACAATGATAGTAACATTATGGTTTACAGTCCCACATGACTATGAAAATTTAGATCCTTTAAGGAAATTGGATCTTTATGAAAACATTTGATCTTTTGAAAATTCATTCTAGCTTTAACCAAGATAAGTTTTCCAAAATAACCCTTCACCGGTGTTTGCAAAATGTTTTTGTGGGTTTTGTGGGTTTCAGATTTTAAAATTTTAGCTCAAAACTTATGGTTTTGTGTCACCCACTTGCTAACATTGTATTAGGAAAGCAACACGTCCAGTATACTTGCTCCGTATATTACCTTTCGGTAAACTACCATTCGGTTGTAAAGGAAAGTGTTGAACAAGCAACTGTTAAGGCAATGTCTAATGACATACAGATGTTCATGGTCCACAACGTGTCGGATGCAATTACTATCCTTTGTTGGAGCAATAGAAAAGATCACCCTATAGTTTTTCGGTCTGGCACAAGGTCCTGTCTTCGACCATACTATGTAACCACCGTTCTTACGGTTGACACCAGATTTGGTTCAGGTGACCTAATGAATTCTAGTTGAATTCCTAGGATTTTACGTTCAATGGTAATGAACGCATTAAAAATAGGTTTTCAGAAAACAAATCGGTTTTAATTTGATCAAAATATTTTCTCATTCAAGCTCGAGTTTAGATATCATCGAATTCCATGAGTTTGTAATTCTCAATCTTTAAAGTTAATCTCAAGGATTGAGTAATATCAGGCTTAAAAGCTGATTTTTAATCTTTAAGGAGATTATCCTTTCTGGGGATCTGATTCATTAGTCTTATAAGCTAATTTGCACGGTGCCCCCCATTGTATGAGACAGATCCTCTCATGGTTAGGATAAGTCTGACCACTTAGCGACCCTGTTTGATGCTGAGGTCCGTGGATTTCCAGCTAATTTTCGAGAAAACTTTTCAAGGTTTTTCGTAGACTCTACAACTGGTCTGGACGATAACTTCCTGACCTAAATCAAGAAGCGCGTGTCTTTTTCTCGGAAGAGTTTACTTCCTTTTAAATTTCATTTATATTACAATAAACTGGGTAAAACTGATTAATATCGTTCAAAACAAAAGTATCTTCAATTATTTGTACAAAAATATGTGATATATGTTCTAAATATCATGGTAAATTTTTCCCACACTTGGCTTTTATATTTCTTTCTTTGCATTTTTATTTTCTTCTATTCCATTTTAAATGAATTCAAGCGTTTTGGGTTGTTTCTCAATATATGTCCTTTCCGAGGTAACAATAATTTCGGTGTTAACACCTAGTTTAATCGTTCATAAATATGTATAAACATGATTTTGAGTTCATTTAGTTGAAAATTTTTTAAAAATTTTACTAGAAGTGGGTAGTCAGTATATAAGACTATGGCTGTTCTTTATTATCAGAGTGCACTAGATTCTAATACAACTACTGCTTTACTAGTAAAGTTTAACGGTGGCTATTAAACCTGTTGGGATTTTAACAAGTTCATAATGCTTAAAATATTTTAAGAATCATTCAAAGCGGAAGCATGTAAAGTTACCATTTAAAACTTGTATATCTTTAACCATATTAAAGTTAAATCCCAAGAAAGGATCAAGTTGTGAAACATACTTACAAACTACAAGTAAGAAAGGAGTTTATACCTTCTCCAAGCTAGGTAGTGAGTGATGAGGATGATGATGACGAATGGAGCTTCAAATGGATGAAACCTCAAGTTGTTATACCCCAAGCTTATCACCAACACCTTGCACTTTGGTTAGGATTTGTTAACACTTGAATATGGCTTGCAAAAAAAAAAGAAATGAATCCCTTTGTGACCAAGAAAGGCTATGGCCTGCAGCTCAAGGGAGAGAGGGAATGCAGAATTTTTTTTGCTATTTTGATGTGTTTGAATGCAAGTAAGTCTTCCAAGGAGTCAAGCAACATGTATATAGATTAAAGGAAAAGTAAGACCAAAAGAATGGAATCTATTGCATGTGTAACTTCAACTCCAAGGCCACTACTTCAACTTATAATATAAAATGGTTTTTATAAAACTTGACATAATTTGTAAGCATGCACTTATTTTATAAACTTGTTTTTTTATAAAATTAGATTTTTATAAAACAAATTTATAAACTTGCATTTTATAAATTATGTATATTTATTTATAAAACTTATTTTATAAATTCCATATTATAAGTAATGTTTACTTTATTTTATAAAACCAATTTTATAAAATGTAACATAACTTTATTAATTATTTAACCTATAAATAATTAAATCCATATTATATAAATTATTCTATAATTTATATATATATACACATCAAGTAATATTTAAGAAAACCATTTTTCTTAAAGTTCAAGTGTCGCGTATTTAATCAACAATCCAATCGTTAAGATCAAATACTAATAAGATGTCGGTAAGCTTGTTATTGGGTATGACCCGACTTGGATCAAAACATATTAGCCACGTTAATTTAATATGTCTCTCGGGCATACGAAATACCTTCAATCTCCCACTTGCACCAGAAACATAAGAAATTAATGCAAGTGATGGATACCACCTAACGACCGTCCATCACCCCCAATATGTTATGACTTTGTGCCATTCAATAACATCATCCCTTTCGAGTTCCCATCTCAAATATGAATAGGTGAATCTTTCATTTATCCTTTCATCCTAGATGTCATGTTAAATCCAAAGGATACAAAGTGATCACTCCCTTTTAGATTTAACTTTATCAGGCCTTAGACATCTGACTCTCAACGAATAAGAGGGACAAATTCCATCTTGACTACATACGTCCTAAATATACACCTTGCATTATACCTGAGCTCTTCCTTATGAACTACCATATTTCAGAATAGCGAAGGAAAGAATCAAGGCACAATACTTGGTAAATATCAGAACCCAATATGTATCTCAGGTCAGAGGATATAATGATATTCGCCTTTACTCAAGATTACATGTGATCAACCACAAAGGCTCTATTTAGTAAGTCTTGAGAGCGGGTCTTCCAATATTTGTGCCCCACAAATATCTATGAACCTTGGTTGCAACCTTACCCCACATTCATCCTGTGAATGTATACCAATCCGAGTTTGTAAGAGTCTAAACCTCACACTTGTTCCCACAAATGTGATCGACTACAGAATTTAGAAAAATTACTTATTCATGGATAAAATATGCAAAATAGGAATATGACTCAAAATAAATTAATACCATAATTACATTAATGAGTTTGAACAATTTCGTTCTGTTACAATACTTAAAACAGATCATGACCAATCACTAGAATATCGAAGCCCTAATGCACAAACATGTCCAGTATGTTTTGATACATGCAAGAGCTTCGTGAGAGGATCCGCTATATTAAGATCTGTGTGAACTTTGCGAATACATATCTTTCCCTTTTCAACTTCATCCCTTATGTAGTTGAATCTCCGCTCAATGTGACGGGTCTTTTGGTGAGCACGAGGTTCTTTGATTTGAGCAATCGCGCCCTCGTTATCACAAAAGATCTCAAGAGGGTCCTGAATGGAAGGGACTACTCCTAAGTCGTCGATGAATTTCTTCATCCATGCAGCTTCCTGTGCTGCCAATGAGGCAGCAATGTACTCCGACTCAGTAGTGGATAACGCAACAACATCCTGTTTTGAACTCTTCCAAGAGACCGCACCTTCATTTAATGTGAAGACATAACCGGATTGTGATCGAGAATCATCTCAATCAGTTTGGAAACTCGCGTCCACGTAACCCTTTACAGCAAGTTCCTCCTCACCAGACCCGTATATTAGAAACATATCCTTAGTCCTTCTAAGGTATTTCAATATACTTTTAACAGCAATTCAATGACTGTTTCCTGGGTTATTCTGGTATCTACTTGTCAAGCTGAGAGCGAATGACACATCCGGTCTAGTGCATATCATTGCATACATGATTGACCCAATAGAAGATGCATACGGGACTCTCTTCATTCTCTCTTATTCATCTTTCGTGGTAGGGCACTGAGATGAACTGAGAGGCGTTCCTCTTTGAATAGGTACTAAACCACTCTTAGAGTTCTCCATCTTGAACCTTTTCAAGACCTTTTCAATGTATGCACTTTGATTCAAACCTATCAGTTTCTTGGATCTATTCCTGTAGATCCCAATCCCCAAGACGTATTGTGCTTCTCCAAGATCCTTAATGGAGAAGCATTTACTTAGCCAAGTTTTGACACCTTCCATTGCCGGAATATCATTTCCAAATAATAATATATCATCCACATATAGTACAAGGAACATGATAGTGCTCCCACTAGCTTTCTTGTATACACAAGCTTCATCACCATTTTTGATGAAGCCAAATTTCTTGGCCTCCTCATTAAAACGATGATTCCACATTCTAGATGATTGTTTCAATCCGTAGATTGACTTCTTTAACTTGCATACCTTTTTAGGATATTTCGGATCAACAAAACCTTCAGGCTGAACCATATAGACATCTTCCACAAGATATCCATTTAGGAAAGCGGTCTTGACATCCATTTGCCATATTTCATAATCATAATGAGCAGCAATGGCAAATAATATCCTAATAGACTTTAGCATTGCCACAGGCGAAAAATTTTCATCATAGTCAACCCCTTGAGTTTGAGTGAAACCTTTTGCTACAAGTCTTGCTTTATATGTATCCAAGTTTCCATGTATATCGGTTTTCATTTTGAAAAGCCATTTACAATCAACTAGCCTTGAGCCAGCAGGTTGTGCAACAAGTTCCCAAACTTAGTTATCATACATGGATTGTATCTCAGCGTTCATGGCTTCCTGCCATTTATCCTTATCAATCCTTGATAAAGCATCTTGGTAGTTTGTTGGTTCATCCAAATCAACCACATAGCAACCATCCATGAGAAACCCATATCTCTCAGGGGGATTACTAATCCTACCAGATCTGCGAACGTCTTGTGTATTTTGATCATCCATTTGATCATTCTCAACATTTTCACGTTGAGTGCTAGTGTTAACCAATTGTGTATCATCTACTTGATCTTGAACCTCTTCAATATCTATCTTCCTTTCACTATCACCTTCCAGTAGGAATTTAGTTTCGAGGAATTCAGCCTTCCGAGCAACAAATACATTCTGCTCGGAAGGATCATAGAAATAATATCCCATATTATCCTTGGGATATCCTATGAAGATACACTTCGTGGATCGAGCATTCAACTTATTAGGGATGTAACGCTTAGGATAAGCTTCACATCCCCATACCTTTAAGTATGATAGAGATGGAGGTTTTCCAAACCACATCTCATGAGGAGTTCGTTCCACTTTCTTGGTTGGGGCCATATTTAAAATACGAGCCGCGGAGTATAGATAATAACCCTAAAATGATAGAGGTAACGTGCTTCTAGCCATCATAGATCGAACCATATCCATTAGGGTTCCGTTCCTCCTTTCGGAAACTCCATTTAGTTGGGGTGTTCCAGGAGGAGTGAGTTGCGAGATAACCCCACAACTTCTAAGATGATCTTGGAAAGCATCGCTTAGGTATTCACCTCCTCTATCGGTACAAAGTACCTTGATTGTCTTATTGAGTTGATTTTGTACTTCATTTTGATACTCTTTGAGTGCCTCAAAAGTTTCGTCCTTGTGTCTTAATAAGTAGACATATCCGAAACGACTGAAGTCATCAATGAAAGTAACGAAGTATCTTTCACCATTCCTAGTCATGGGCTTAAAGGGTCCACATACATCCGAATGTATTAATCCCAATAAGTCTTTAGCCCTTTCATAGGTTCCTTTGAAAGGTGCTTTAGTCATTTTGCCTTGTAAACAAGATTCACATACATCAAACGAGTCTAGTTCATTTGATTTCAAAAGGCCATTCTTTTGAAGTGTATGCATTCGATTCTTGTTTATATGACCAAGGCGAAAATGCCATAAGTAGGAATCACTCAAATCCCTTTTGAGTTTCTTGGTGTTTGCATGGTATATTGAGCTATTGTATGATGTGTCGTCATGAACCAATTCATAAATACCATTCGAAGGCGAAGCCTTAAAATAGAACACATTATCTAAAGAAACATGGATATCATCATTAATGAAATTAAGATTAAAACCATATTGTTTCAAACGGGATACAGAAATAATGTTTCGAGATAAATCGGGTGCAAACAAAACATTTTTCAAAATAAGCTCCAAACCACTTGGTAGCTTCAAAACAAAGTCTCCTTGAGCTTTCACTTGCACCCTTGCTCCATTTCCCATGAAGAGACTTGTTGTTCCCGCATCTTGATCACTTCTTTTGAACCCCTGCAAGGTATTGCAAATATGAGTTCCACATCCTGTGCCTAATACCCATGTATTAGAAGAAGTAATACTAAGCTCAATGTATACCATATATACATTACCTGAGGTTTACCCTACATCCCTCTTTTCCTTTAACTCCTTAAGGTACACCGGGCAGTTACGTTTCCAATGACCCATTTCACCGCAACCAAAGCACGGATCTTCCTTGGGGTTATCCTTTCCAGCAACCTTTTGCTTCTTGTTGTTATTGGTTGGGGTAACCATCTTACCCTTTCCCTTGCCCTTGCCTTAGTAGGCGGGTCCTTTCCTCTTAGCTGCCTTTGGCTTAGAAGTGTTATTGTTTTTGGACCCGCCTTCATTGATCATATACATGGGTGAAGCCCTTTTACCCATGCTCGCTTCGGCCGTCTTAAGCATGGCATGTAATTCACCAATGCTTTTATCCCAACCATTCATGTTCTAATTTAACACAAATGTGTCAAACCTCTTTGACAATGAGTTAAGGATAAGGTCCGTGACTAATTCATTAGACACGTTGCAATTAAGACGGTTTGCTCGATCAATTAGACTTTTCATCTTAAGGACATAAGATGAAACGGATTGGGTGTCGTCCATCCGACATGCATGAAGCGCTCGACACGAGCTTGTTGAAGGAACATCTCCTTCAACTGTGTGATCATGTCATATGCACTATGATGCTCAAAATCCTTTTGGAGTTCGGGTATCATAGTCCCAAGCATGAGGCAAGAAACTTGCAACGAATCGGTGCAATATTTCTCCCAATAAGCCATGCCTTCCGTATCATCCTCGTCCGGTTGATCGGGAATTGGGTCTTCCAACACATACGCCCTATCCTCTAGTTTGAGGACAATTCTTAGATTGCGGAACCAATCTATGAAGTTCGTATGGTTGAGTTTTTCCTTTTCGAGGATAGACCTTAACGATAGGTTGTTAAAGTTGATTGGTGCATTTGGAATGTTGTTGTTATTGGCGGCCATCTACAAAATTTAACAAAGTTGTTTAAGTATTATTTTTAATTTAACAATCAATACCCTTTAAATCAAATTGATATATATTAAATTTTAGAATCCAACGGTAAACCAAATTTCGGTTAGGTGACCTTCATCCCGTCATTTGATTTAGCTAGGTAGTCATTATATGACAATTTCAATCCTATTGCAACTTCTAAGTTATGGGATCATGCAATCCTTTTGCATGGCATATTATCCCATCAACGCCTATTTGTTCATCATGCTTCGGTGACCCTAAGTTCATGATTTCCAAATCAAGTCGTCCTACTTGTGTAAACGTGTAAACTTAACATACAAGTGGTTAGGTGACCTTTATCCCACAAGCATGTGAAATTCACCTTAATCATATTAGTTTGCTCATAACGGTTAGGTGACCTTTATCCCATTATGAGTTTCCCAATATTTTTAAGTGTCACACAAAAGGATGGCGTTTAACTTGTTTGCCTTGTTAATATGGGATTTTAAGTTTTCATTAATTCTAGTTTGAGAAAACTTTTAGGTCATACACCAACATGCATTTAGTGTATGGTACTTATGAAAATCTATTTTCATGTCATGTAATAATGCCAATTTTATTACTTTGATATAAACCCTTTTATATGTGCAATCCGTTTCTAGTTCTTAATAACCATTTATTAATGTCCTTTTAGCCATTTCAATTAAACCGATTAAATTGTGGTTTGGTAAATTTCATGTTGTTAATAATTTAACCAATTAAATTGTAGTTTTTGCTTGTTGTTAACTTGTGTGATAACTTGTTGTAGTAACATACACAATCCACAATCATACAAGGAATTAAAACAACCATGCATGCAAAACAAATGTTCACAATCAAGCCTTTTGGTAGACATTTTGTTTAGCCGAAAACAAAATGCCACTGGTCAATGGGTGAAACACAAAGTAAGAGGTTTTAACCTCCCACTTAACCTTGCATCCACATGCTTCTTGTGTTCTTCCTTGTGATCTTCATGCATCTTCATCTTGTTACAAAATATATCCTAATACATTTTGTCTAGAAAATGAAAATACAACCTAATCTATTTTACATGCCAAATATAAAATAAATTACATAACCAAATGAATATTATTACAAACCAATTGAATGAATAATTACAACCATATTGAAATTAACAAATCAACCAAACAAACATTCATTCAACCACAAGGTCAAGGCATTGATTGTGAACTACAACATACAACAAATATGACCAATTTGCAAGTTCCAAAACCCATTTGGAACCTCCTAAAATTCGGCCAACCAACAAACCCACCCAAACACTTTAATTTTTGCATTTTACAATCATGCATGTACATAAAATTCAAAATATATAGTGAGTTTATTAATCAACTCGAAGCATATTTCAACAACTTCGGCTCTAGATACCATTGTTAGGATTTTAACAAGTTCATAATGCTTAAAACATTTTAAGAATCATTCAAAGCGGATGCATGTAAAGTTACCATTTAAAACTTGTATATCTTTAACCATATTAAAGTTAAACCCCAAGAAAGGATCAAGTTGTGAAACATACTTACAAACTACAAGTAAGAAAGGAGTTTATACCTTCTCCAAGCTAGGTAGTGAGTGATGAGGATGATGATGATGAATGGAGCTTCAAATGGATGAAACCTCAAGTTGTTATACCCCAAGCTTATCACCAACACCTTGCACTTTGGTTAGAATTTGTTAACACTTGAATATGGCTTGCAAAAAAAATAAAATGAATCCCTTTGTGACCAAGAAAGGCTACGGCCTGCAGCTCAAGGGAGAGAGGGAATGCAGAATGTTTTTGCTAGTTTGATGTGTTTGAATGCAAGTAAGTCTTCCAAGGAGTCAAGCAACATGTATATAGATTAAAGGAAAAGTAAGACCAAAAGAATGGAATCTATTGCATGTGTAACTTCAACTCCAAGGCCACTACTTCAACTTATAATATAAAATGGTTTTTATAAAACTTGACATAATTTGTAAGCATGCACTTATTTTATAAACTTGTTTTTTTATAAAATTAGATTTTTATAAAACAAATTTATAAACTTGCATTTTATAAATTATGTATATTTATTTATAAAACACATTTTATAAATTCCATATTATAAGTTATGTTTACTTTATTTTATAAAACCAATTTTATAAAATGTAACATAACTTTATTAATTATTTAACCTATAAATAATTAAATCCATATTATATAAATTATTCCATAATTTATATATATATACACATCAAGTAATATTTAAGAAAACCATTTTTCTTAAAGTTCAAGTGTCGCGTATTTAATCAACAATCCAATCGTTAAGATCAAATACTAATAAGGTGTCGGTAAGCTTGTTATTGGGTATGACCTGACTTGGATCAAAACATATTAGCCACGTTAAATTAATATGTCTCTCGGGCATACGAAATACCTTCAAAACCAAGTGTATAAGTCAAATTTTTAAAACCGAAAGAATTTAATCCCTTCCCACACTTAAGATCTTGCAATGCCCTCATTTGCAAGAAATCAGTAACAATTTAAATTATTGAAGGTGATTAGCGTAAAAAGATGATTAAGATTTACCAAAGTTTCCAAATATATTGTTGTTTGTTTGAATGATAAATGGTGCACTTCATTTGTTCATTCCTGCAGTTGTTATTTCACATATATTTTGCATCTTGTCGTCAAAATTAGTTGCTTTTGCTGAACTTAATGCCAGTCTTTGAAAATGCGCTGTTTTACCCTGTTTTGTACATGAGATAAAATACATACAATACAAATATAAACATGCATGTTATTTTGAAATGGGACTTAATATCCCACTTTCAAATTACAAAAATGAAATATTAGTACAAAATAATAAAAATGTTAATCATTATATAAAAGTATCAAAATATTAAATGTTTAACATAAATAGATAAAAATAATAAAAGATAAGAAATCACCAATGGAACACTATCAATTTGGATATGGATTCCAGTTCATATCATCGCTCAGGTTCCATAGTTGGTGATAGGTGTCCTGATAGGCTTGATTGGGGTCGTACAGGTTAAAGGGCGGTCGGATGTCTGGCTGATGTGGTGGATAAAAAGCAGGCCGAGTCGGGATGTAGTTATGTGGTACCTGATATGATAGATGGCTCATGATTTAGTGCTGATGAACTTGCCAGCTATCGTGTTGGCATTGCCTGGATTGCTCATACTCATTCGCGGCTCTCCACTTCTCATACTGATGATGCCTAGCCTGGTTATTCATTTCCACCTCATCTATATGCTGATAAACATCAGTATAACTATCCCTAATGACATCCCTAATTTCATTTGCTTCCTCCATCTCCTCATCCGAACCCCTCTCTACCTGTGGATGGGTGCCCTGATATGGTATTGGCATATTGTGCCTCCGTTTTAGTACCTTTGCACCTTGATAAACCTGCAAGCCTATTCTCTCGGCTTGTTCCTCAATCTCTACCATCGGACCCCCATGCTCTTTATCTACACCTAAGTACTCTCCAATGAGAGTAACAAAAATACCTCCCCCTATAATACTTCATGCTTGCATACCCTCAACAACTTTAGACAAATAGTGGCCTACGCAATAAGGAATGTTAACAAAGCTCCTCGGGTCTCGAATACACTTAAGGTAAAATAAATCGTTTAAGGTCATTTTTTCCTTGTTTCTACCCCTTTGTTTAATTGAGTTTGCTAAGAATCTATGTATTACCCGAAGCTCTACTCTATCAATATCTAAGTAGGAGTGTCTTCCACCCCGCGTAAATTCCCTAAATTGTGACATACGCCTCCATATGGCGTTAGCGTCAAAATTCCTATCTACTCTTTCAACTTTAGCAATTAAACCATTAAAATCATGTGTAATAATCTCAGTGGGGGTGTAGATTTATAAAGCTCTAGCCATGTCCAACATGGACATTCTGTACATTGTACCTCCTAAAAGAAATCTAATAAAACTTTTATCTCCTAACATAGTAACCTGATTATTTAACTCTATAGTGCTAAGCAATTCCACACACCATTCTCTATATATAATTGTACGCGTAGTAAATAAGCGGATCCAATCGTTAAATGTAGAGTTACCATACCCCTGAACTAGTAAATCCCTAACCGGTTCGGCTACGTTAACTGCTTCCAAAGGCTCGCAATCAATTACCCGAGGCATTTCAATATTTTTGTGGTAAAGAATGTGCATGTTCTTTTGAAATTTCGGGTATTCTTTCCAACAACGATCGAATCTTAGGTTGGGATGTAACTGTTGGTCATCAATAAGTGGGTGTATAATTCTCGGGTGAGGCTGAAATTGACGATAATTAGTGTAAAACAGTGGTTCCAGCTCATGATATAGCATGTGTTGATCATAATGTTGTTGTTATTCAGGTTGTGGTTCCGGTTGTGGTTCTTGATCAGGTTCTTGTTCAGGTTGTCTAGACGATGATGCACCGTCCGTATCTGTATTTCTCTGCAAAACACATTAAACACAAAATTTATGCATCCAAATATGCATTAGTGTTAGCAAAATAACAAATTAAAACAATTACAATAACATGTTTAATCCATATTAAACTTATACTCATTTTCATATTTTTATCAATTCTACAATTTTTTAAATAAGGATATATGAAAATTCATACAAAGTTCATATGCATTCAACTCAAATAGCATGTTTAAATAATCATTACTAGTAATTAAACAAGTTTCAAATGGCATTCATATCAAAATAATCAAGTTCATGAATTTTAGACTTAAAAAGTCTACTTTGATGCTCAAAAATCATGTTTAGGATCAAAGTTTAGATCATTTAGTTACCTAAACATGTTACACTACTTAATTTAGCAACAATTCATAACAAAAATTGGCCATAACCTGTTTATATCAAAAAAGCCCCAAATTGCTCAAGAACACAAACCCTAGATTTCTAAATTTTTTGAAGTTTAAGGCATCAAATCATGACAAATAGCATCAATCTAGGCTATACAAGCATAATATACTAACAATTTAACTCTAATTAAGCTAGAAATCATCAAACTAGGATTATTGCAATTTATTGTAATTATCACAAAAATTAGGAAATTTAGGAGTTTAGGGGTGAAATTTCTACATTTTTGCTTCCCCATCTGAAGAAAGGCATAATTATAGCAGATTGTAGCAACGAATTTCGTGAATTTTGGTAAAAAAAAATGGGTGATTTTGGGAGTGTTTTGAGGGTTTTTGCGTATGTGTGTGTGTTAAATGTGGGAGACAGAGAGCTCGCTGGACTTTTTGATTCTGCCCAGATATTCAGTCCCATGCGATCGCATGGTGGTATAGGGTAAATTCCATGCGATCGCATGGGGTCCCTGATTTTTTTTTTAAATAAAAACTTTAACTTATAAAATAAATAATTACTTAATTTAAAATTTTATTTCTTTTTAGATTGAGGGCGTTTCGGTACGTTTACCTAGTTCGTCCCTCGACAAAATTTTAAAATTTGTCATTTTAAAGCGATTGTTTTAAAAGCAAAGATTTTTGGATTTTTTTTTAATGTTTTTGGCATACTTTAGATCAATAAAATTAAAAATAATGATAATAAAATTTCTCATCCCGCCTTCGGGTAAAGCAATTTTGGTTCAACGACCTAATCTTCAACTCACGATGAATTTTTTAAAAATCAAATTTTTTAACTTAATGAAATAAAGTATATTTTTGTTTTTAAATTCAAACCAACTTAAATTTAAAATGCATAAAATTTCATATAAATATTATTAATATTTATATATATTAATGTTACAAACTTATATTTAAAAATAATATAGTTATATATTAATTTTAAAAACGGGGTAAAAATAAAATAAAAAACTTTTGGATCTTTTATCCCACGTTAATCAATCAAATATTAACAAAAATATACGTCCCTCTTTTTGGTTAAGTAATTTCGGCTATATTACCTAGTTTTACTCCTGACAAATTTCTGAAATATTTTGGATTGATTGATTAAAGATATTTATACCTTATGAATAAACGGTAAATTTCGCAGTGATGCATTAAATTTTTATATGATATCAATAATTTCGGTTTAATATACCTAATTTTATTGAATATCAATTTAATACTTTATAGCGAACGATTCAGCAATTATTATCAAAAGGTTAAAAGCAATAAATAAAAATAAAAACTGTACATACTTACCTATGAGATAGAATTCTCAGAGACCTGCTTTAGTCGACTCATAGGAGAGTCGTTCGATTTGGTTTTCCATAGCTACGTAAGCGTAACCACGAATTTTCAATAACTTTTCTTCTAAACATATGAACGGTCCTTCTCTACATAAAGTAACGAATTCAGAATTGGAATGTGTTTGATTGTTCGAACATTTACCTTCATGTGACCACTTTCCGCAATTGTGACATCTTTCAAGGTGTCGTGCTCTTCTTTTTGTTGCGGATTTTGATTTTCCTTTATGAAAATTTGTCTTATTATGATTCTTCCTGAGTTCTTTCCTTACTTCGTCCATTTTGCCTCTTATGAATGATACCAGTTCACTCGAGAAAGTGTTATTATTACGTTTAGTTATCATAGCATGTAGTAGTAGACCATGGTTCAAATCATAGGAATTCTTCATCTCGTAAAACCTAAAAAGACAAAAATTCAGAATGGAGGGAGAAGACTAGTTTTTTAGGGTCTGCTAGGGAAAAACCATTCGAATTCCATTCTTGAGAACTACATGAAAACAGAAAATCTAACTCTAGACAGCATTATATTATCCTTAAAAGATTTGAATCTTCCCACACTTAGTTAGCTGTGGTATCGAAATTGTGATTAACTTCATTATTAACTTCAATTGAACCATCAACAACTTTCATATCTCTGACTTTTTCTTCAAGCCATTTGTTGATTTCCTCTGTAACATTCACAAATTCAATTAACATCGCTTTTTCTTTAGGTGACAATTTGGATACTAATCGGTTACATAACTTAAAGTTCCCCTTAATCCTAGCATCTTGAATCCATTTATAAAGTTTCTTCGTTGAATTGTTAAAAATGGGTTCATCTAATTTCGTATCAAGAATGGGGTTCTTTGTTATCGGGTCATCATTAGGTGTTTCTTCATCTTCCCCACACTTAGGCATTTTTATTGGTTCAACAGTTTTGGTTGGTGAAGATTGAAACTTTCGATTCACAAAGTTGACCAATTTATCACCATGCCTAAGTGTCATTCTACCTTCTCTTACATCAAATAACGCTTCGGTGGTTGCTAAAAATGGGCGACCTAAAATTAGAGGAATATCAAGGTCTTCCTCCATATTAATAACTATGAAATTTGCAACAAAGGTCAAACTTCCCACTTTAACAAGTAAATTGTTGGCTATTCTAACCGGGTGTTTAATGGTTTGGTCAAATAATTGAACACCTATTTTGGTTGGTCTTAATTTACCCACACCTAATCTTTTGTATAAGGAAAAAGGCATAACATTTGCACTTGCCCCTAAATCTGCGAGCCCATTATACATAGCACCATCATTAAGCAAGCAAGAAATGATAAATTCACCTGGGTCTCCTACTTTTGTAAGTAGAGTTGGTTTGTTAACCTTTTCCGGGTGATCTTTTCTTGGTTCTTTCACTTCTAATTGAACTTCTTGTTCATATTTTTCTTCATTTCTTGAAATGGGAGGTTTATATAGAAATTCTTCTTCATCACTCCAATTTGAAATCTCTCCATCTTCCACTTTTGGTTTTTCACATGTTGTTGAAAATATATTTATGTTTTCATTCTGAGGTTTTCTTTGGTGGTAAAATTATGATTAACTTCATTGTCAACTTTCATCAGACCATGTATATAATGTTTAAATCTGTGACCATTAACTTTAAATTCAATCCCATTTGAATTTATTAACTTTATTGTTCCATATGGGAAAACTCTTTTGACTATGAATGGTCCAGACCATCTTGATTTCAATTTTCCAGGAAATAGCTTGAATCGTGAATTGAAAAGAAGAACTCTGTCTCCTTCCTTAAATTCTTTTAAACTTCTGATTCTTTTATCATGCCATTTCTTCGTTCTTTCCTTATAGATTAACGAATTGTCATATGCATCATGTCTTAATTCTTCTAATTCATTTAGTTGACTTAATTGTAAACGGCCAGCTTCATGTAAATCAAGATTACATGTCTTCAAAGCCCAAAATGCTTTGTGCTCAATTTCTACTGGAAGGTGACATGGTTTTCCGTAAACAAGTTTAAAAGGTGTGATGCCAATTGGAGTTTTGTAGGCTGTTCTAAAAGCCCAGAGTGCATCCTCCAATTTCATGGACCATTCCTTCAGATTTGATCATACAGTTTTCTCTAGAATACGTTTTAAAGCTCGGTTGGTATTTTCAACTTGTCCACTTGTATGTGGATGATAAGCAGTTGAGATTTTATGAGTTACTCCATATCTTTTGAGAACTTTCTCAAGTTGATTATTACAAAAATGAGTACCCCGATCACTTATTAAAGCTTTTGGTGTTCCGAACCTAGCAAAAAGACGTTTTAAGAAGTTGGCTATAACTCGTGCATCGTTAGTTGGGAGAGCTTGTGCTTCCGCCCATTTAGAATGGCAACGAGAATGTAGAGATTATTATGAGATTTTGGAAATGGACCCATAAATTCAATACCCCAAACGTCGAATACTTCACAAATTTGAATGACGTTTTGTGGAATTTCATCACGTTGACTTATTTTTTCGGCCATTTGACAAGCATCATAGGATTTACAAAGAAGGTGTGTGTCTTTGAAAATTGTAGGCCAATAGAATCCAACATCATAAACGTTTCTTGCTGTGAGTTGAGGCCCATAATGCCCTCCTGTTGGTCCTATGTGACAATGGTTTAAGATTTGACTAGCTTCATCTCCGAATACACATCGGCGGATTATTCCATCGGGACAACTTTTGAATAAATGTGGATCTTCCCAAAAATAGTGTTTTATATCACTAAAGAATTTCTTTCATTTTTGGTACGACAACCCTTTGTCAAGGAATTCACATACTAAGTAGTTTGCATAGTCTGCAAACCATGGAATTTCATTATAATCGATCTTCAATAGATATTCATCAGAAAAGTTGTCTTGTATAGCCGATTCATTTAGAACTTCTAATTCAGGATTTTCAAGACGAGAAAGATGATCAGCGGCGAGATATTCTGCTCCCTTTTTGTCTCGGATTTCAATATCATGTTCTTGTAAGAGTAAGATCCAACGGATTAATCGCGGTTTGGCATCTTGTTTTGAAAATAGGTATCTAAGAGCAGAATGATCAGTATAGAACACCGTTTTAGCTAGAACGAGATATGAACGAAATTTGTCAAAAGCAAAGACAATAGCAAGGAGTTCTTTTTCAGTAGTTGTGTAATTCGTTTGTGCTCCTTGTAACGTCTTACTAGCGTAATAAATAGGTTGAAATCGTTTTTCGATTCTTTATCCTAAAACGGCTCCCATTACAAAATCACTTGCATCGCACATGAATTCAAGTAGTAGATTACAATTTGGAGTTATCATGATCGGCGCATTAGTGAGTTTTTCTTTAAGAATATTAAAAGATTTGATGCATTTAATCGGAAAAGATTAATGGAGCATCTTTTTCTAGGAGTTTGTTCATAGGAGTGGCAATTTTAGAAAAATCGTTTATGAAATGTCGGTAAAAACCGACATGCCCTAGAAAACTCCTAACTCCTCAAACATTGGTGGGATGTGTAAGTTTAGCAATTACATGTACTTTAGCTCTATCCACTTCAATTCCTTCCTTTGAAATTGTATGACCAAGAACAATGCCTTCTTTAACCATGAAATGGCATTTCTCCCAATTAAAAACTAGATTTGATTGTTCGCATCTAATAAGCATTCGTTCAAGATTAACTAGACATGTTTCAAAAGTATCACCGAAGACTGAAAAGTCATCCATGAAAACTTCCATGCATTCCTCTATCATGTCGTGAAAAATCGCCATCATGCACCTTTGAAAGGTTGCAGGGGCGTTGCAAAGTCCAAATGGCATGCGTTTGTAAGCAAAAGTACCATAAGGGCACGTGAAGGTGGTTTTCTCTTGCTCCTCGGGTGCGATTGGAAATTGAAAGTATCCGGAGAAACCGTCAAGAAAATAATAGTAACTATTCTCAGCTAACCTTTCCAACATTTGATCAATGAAAGGTAAGGGAAAGTGATCTTTTTTGGTGGCGTCATTTAATTTTCTATAATCAATACAAACACGCCATCCTGTTACAGTCCTAGTAGGAATAAGCTCATTTTTTTCATTTGTGATGACAGTCATGCCACCCTTCTTAGGTACACATTGAACTGGGCTTACCCATGGACTGTCAGAGATTGGATAAATTAAACCTGCATCGAGTAGTTTAATAATTTTTTTCTTAACAACATCTTGCATATTTAGATTTGGTCTTCGTTGGCGTTGCACATATGTTTTATGACCTTCTTCCATAAGGATTTTATGTGTGCAATACGAAGGACTTATGCCTTTAATGTCATGAATCTTCCATGCAATAGCTGGTTTATGAGCTTTTAGCACAGAAATGAGTTGAGATTCTTCATTTTCCGTAAGAGAAGACGAGATTATTACAGGTAATTCAGATTCACCATGTAAATAAGTGTATTCCTAATTGTTTGGAAGTGGCTTTAATTCTAATGTCGATGGTTCTTCTATTGATGATTTGTATCGATATCTGTCTTCCTCTTTTAGCATTTAAAGTTCTTCTATTGTTAGTTCGTAATCATTAGCCATAAGTGTAGCTAATATTTCAGCTTCATCAATTGGTTCAGTTCCTTCTCCTAAAGAACATTCTCCCGTTCCTTGTAATTCTGGAAATTCTTGTAAAAATTTTGCATGTGAATCTATAGTTTGAATACAATAACATGTATCATCTGCAGATTGCGGTTGTTACATGGCTCTATCTACGGAAAAGGTAACACTCTCGTCCTCTATACTTAGGGTCAGTTTCTTACCAAATACGTCTATTATTGCTTTGGCCGTGTTTAAGAATGGTCTTCCTAATATGAGAGGAACTCGAGAATCTTCTTCCATGTCCAGAATAACAAAGTCTACTGGAAATACTAAAGTACCAACTTTAACTAGCATGTTCTCCATTATCCCTCTAGGATATTTTACTGATCGATCTGCTAGTTGTATGCTTATTCTTGTTAGTTTCAATTCTCCAAGGTCTAGTTTAGCGTATAGTGAATATGGCATTAGATTTATACTAGCACCTAAGTCTGCCAATGCTTCTATTAAACTAAGACTACCCAGAAAACATGGAATTGTGAAACTTCCTGGATCAGAGAGTTTTTCTGGTAGCTTATTCAACAACACTGCAGAACAATTAGCATTCATTGTAATAGCCGAGAGTTCTTCCATTTTCTTTCTATTTGTGATTAGATCTTTAAGGAATTTAGCATACCTTGGCATTCCTGAAATCACATCAATGAAAGGAAGATTGACATTTATTTGTATAAACATATCCAAGAATTTGGATTTGCTCGGCTTCAAGTCTTTCTTTTCTCATTTTACTCGAGTAAGGAAGTGGTGGTTGGTATGGTTTAACATAAGGCTTTGCCTTAACTGTGTTATCCTCATTAATGATATGGCTGAAACGGACAGTTTTTATTTGTGCGGTGTCGTCGGGCCGCGGCTCGCAAGGATCAGCCACTCGTGGGAGAGGGTACTGTTTTAAATTTATATTTAGCGGGACCTAAATCTTACTACTCCTTATAAGTAAGGGAAGTATGACCTAGGGTCGTATTTTTGAGATATCAATAGAATCGAACCTATATTTAAGCCTAAGATAGTTAGGGAGTAGTGGTTATTTATTTTGGGATTTTCTAATTTATAAGACAGATAAAGTAAATGCGATAAAATTCGTAATTCAGATAAGGTTAAAGTGAGTGCATACTATGACTTCATCAGTTATTCGGTCGAGATTATGGAATGTTGGCTCATGAATAGGCAGAGACCTTGTATTCATTACACTGGTCCTAAACGCCCCTGTCATAAGACATGTCACTGGGTATTGCGTTAGGCTTGAAGATTCTGAATAGACAGCAACGTCCCTTACCCCCGACGCCCGTGCAGTCTGACTACAGGCATACTGATAATGCTAAAAACGAACATATATTTCATAGCATTATTCCTCAAGAAAGACAAGCTTTTAGTTGCAATTGTTCTATTTACAAGTGATATTCGTTTAAATAATAAAAGGTGAAGACAAAAGACAGATTCGACGATTTGAAGACGCAAACGACCAAAAAGCTCAAAAGAACAAAAGACAATCAAAAAGGTTCCAATTATTGATAAGAAACGTCTCGAAATCACAAGAGTACAAGATTCAAAACGCAAAGTACAAGATATTAAATTGTACGCAAGGACGTTCGAAAATCCGGAACCGGGACTAGAGTCAACTCTTAACGCTCGACGCAACGGACTAAAAATTACAAGTTAACTATGTATATAAATATAATATAATATATAATTAATTATATTAATTATATATATATTATATATATATATTTAAAACCGTCGGCAGCAGGAAACTCCAAGGGTGAAAACTGAAAATACCTCTCCGCGACTCGCGGAGTTTTAAGGCCATTTTTGCCGCGAGTCGCGGAGCCCCAAAATTCATTTCTGGCTATAAAGCCAACCGAATTCTGATCGAATTTTATCATCTTATTTTCTCAATCTCTCTCAATATATACGTAATATATTTATATTTATAATTTATATTTTAATTTTAATTATAATTCTAATAATAAGGGTATGTTAGCGAATGTTGTAAGGGTGTAAGTCGAAATTCTGTCCGTGTAACGCTACGCTATTTTTAATCATTGTAAGTTATGTTCAACCTTTTTATATTAATGTCTCGTAGCTAAGTTATTATTATGCTTATTTAAAACGAAGTAATCGTGATGTTGGGCTAATTACTAAAATTGGGTAATTGGGCTTTGTACCATAATTGGGGTTTGGACAAAAGAACGACACTTGTGGAAACTAGACTATGGGCTATTAATGGGCTTTATATTTGTTTAACTAAATGAAAGTTTGTTAATGTTAATATAAAGATTTACAATTGGGCGTCCCTATAAATTACCATATACACTCGATCGGACACGATGGGCGGGGTATTTATATGTACGAATAATCGTTCATTTAACCGGACACGGGAATGGATTAATAGCCACTAGAATAATTAAAACAGGGGTGAAATTACATTCAAGGGTAATTGGTGTAATTGTTAACAAAGTAGTAAAACCTTGGTTTACACGCAGTCGATAACCTGGTGTATTCATTAAACAAAGTATTAAAACCTTGTTACAATTCGAATCCCCAATTAGTTGGAATATTTATCTTCGGGTATAATAATAATTTGACAAGGACACTTGCAATTTATATTTATGACTGATGGACTGTTATGGACAAAAACCAGACGGACATATTGAATAATCCAGGACAAAGGACAATTAACCCATGGGCATAAAACTAAAATCAACACGTCAAACATCATGATTACGGAAGTTTAAATAAGCATAATTCTTTTATATCATATTTTATTTCCTTTATTTTATATTTAATTGCACTTCTAATTATCGCACTTTTATTTATTGTTATTTCATTTTATCGCACTTTTAATTATCGTACTTTTTAATTATCGCAATTTAATTTTTATCGCATTTTTATTATTCGCAATTTCATTATCGTTATTTACTTTACGCTTTAATTTAAAGTCTTGTATTTATTTTATATTTTACATTAGGTTTTAACTGCGACTAAAGTTTTAAAATCGACAAACCGGTCATTAAACGGTAAAAACCCCCCTTTATAATAATAATATTACCTATATATATATTTGTATTTTTATAAAAGTAAACTAATATAGCGTTGAGCTTTGTTTAAAGATTTCCCTGTGGAACGAACCGGACTTACTAAAAACTACACTACTGTACGATTAGGTACACTGCCTATAAGTGTTGTAGCAAGGTTTAGGTATATCCCATCCGTAAATTAATAAAACTTGTGTCATATTTTGTAGTATTTTGTATTAAAAATAATACTATTTCGTACCCTCACGCTACATCATCAAGTTTTTGGCGCCGCTGCCGGGGAGCGCTAAAACGCTATATTTTTAATTATAATAATATTGAAATAAAATATAATAATATAATAATATTGAAATAGAATATAATAATATAATAATATTGAAATAGAATATAATAATATAAAAATATTTAAGAATCTTTACGTAAATTTTTAAAAAAAAAAGTCGTATTTATTAAATACTTCAGGGGTATATTATGTAACTTATAATTAATAATTGCTATCATGTCGCTTTCATGTGAATAGTAAATTAATTAATTTATTTTCATTTACTATTCATGAATAGTAAATGAATAAAAAAAAAAAAGTTTTAAAAAAAAATTATAATTATAAAAAAATTATTAATTTGTAAAAAAAAATCGTTTTTAAAAAAAAAAAAAAAAAAAAAATCGTTTTTTTAAAAAAAAAAAAAAAAAAAAAAAAAAAAAAAAAAATTTGTGTAAAAAAAAAAAAAAAAAAATCGTTTTTTTTTAAAAGAAAAAAAAAATCGTTTAAAAAAAAAAAAAAAAAAAATTTGAAAAAAAAAAAAAAAAAAAAAAACAAAAACGTAAAAAAAAAAAAAAAAAAAAAAAAAAAAAAAAAAAAAAAAAAAAAAATTTATTAAAAAAAAAAAAATATATATATATTTTTAAAATTTTGTCTATAAAAAAAAAATGTTTTTTTTTAGTTTTATTACCTTTAGATTTTTAGACTATAGTCGCAACTTTTAGTATTAAGTTTAGTTTTGCCATAGTTATTTTTACTTCTAGAATTTTTAGGCTTTGCCGTAAAATCCCTTAAGTGCTTATTCCTTAGACTAAGTTTTAGGTGCTTTAGAATTTTACGACGCCGTATTTCGCACTACTTTCTTATTTTTATTTTTCGACGCCTATTTTTCGACCTTTTATTTTTCGACATTTTTCGACGCGCAATCTATTTCTTTCTTATTTCTCGCCATTCTAGTTTTTAGGACTTAGAATTTTTTTCTACTTCTTCTCTAAATTTCTTAAAATTACGAAAATTTATTTTAAGTGGTTAAATTGATAGACATCAAAATTTTCTGGTTCGTAGTAATAGTTGGATTTGTACGTGGACCGGGTTATTGGAGCCAAACAGTCCTCAATTATATTGAGACCAAACGAATCCTGCCCCTCTGCTGCATCTTTTGGCTATTCGAAACGTGGGCAAAATCAGAAAAGTCTATTGATTGGATAACTTATTATAATTTTTCTTTCCTTTTAAAAACTAATAGGATATTCAGTGAATGCACCGAGCAAAACGTTCACCACCTTTCATACGTTCACCACCTGTAACTCGATCAAGACATCTAGCAAATATTGTCGCCGTTGATTTTTCTTTAGAATCGTCATCTAGTCGAACAAGAACTCCAACTCAAATTTCCGATAATCTATCTTTTGAACCCGACTTCACAATTAAGAACCCGGAGCATATTCAAGGACAATTCCAAGATCCTGAACCACTAATTATTCCTCCTGAACCACAAACCGTTAAATCAGAGTCCTCTAGTGATTCGTATTCAACAAATTCAATTATGGAAGTAACGGAACCTCTAAGTATGGAAAATCGAATGAGAGCCACACGCACGGGCCAAGGTCACGCCATTATTAAACCAGAAGTTAATGCTCCAGATTATGAAATTAAAGGACAAATCCTACACATGGTAACTAACCAATGCCAATTCAGTGGTGCACCGAATGAAGATCCTAACGAACACCTTCGTACGTTTAAAAGAATTTGTACACTATTCAAAATCCGAGAAGTGGAAGATGAGCAAATCTATCTCATGTTATTTCCCTGGACTTTAAAGGGAGAAGCCAAAGATTGGTTAGAATCGTTACCTGAAGGGGCGATTGACACATGGGATGTTTTAGTTGAAAAATTTCTTAAAAGATTCTTTCCGGCATCTAAAGCCGTGAGACTTCAAGGAGAAATTGTTACGTTCGCGCAAAAGCCAAATGAAACATTATATGAGGCGTGGACAAGATTCGGAAGGATGTTGAGAGGATGTCCTCAACACGGATTAGATACTTTTCAAATAGTACAAATCTTCTATAAAGGCGTAGACATCGCCACACGAAAAGACATCGACATAACAGCTGGTGGATCCATTATGAAGAAAACCGCAACTGAAGCTTACAAAATTATTGATAACACAGCCTCCCACTCGCATGAGTGGCACCAAGAAAAAGATATCTTTCGATCATCTAAAGCGGCTAGAGCCGATTCTAGCCCTGACTTTGATTCCGTTTCCGCAAAAATAGATGCTTTCGAAAGACGAATGGAAAAGATGAATAAAGATATTCACGCAATACGAATCAGTTGTGAGCAATGCGGTGGACCACACTTATTGAAAGATTGTCACATTGAACCAACGATGGAACAACGAGAGAATGTTTCCTATATGAACCAAAGGCCGGGAAATAATTATCAAAATAATTATCAACCGCCAAGGCTAAACTTAAATCGAAATCAAAACATTCTTTACAATCCAAAAGGACCCGAAAATAACTGGTATAACCAACAAGGTCCGAATAACCAACCAACTCAAAACAACACTTTCAATCAACAAAGACCTAGCTTGTATAAACCACCACAACAAACCGAAGAGAAAAAGTCAAATCTGGAAGAAGTGGTATTTAAGCTAGTTGAATCTCAAACACAATTTATTGAAACTCAAACTCAAACGAACGAGAGGTTTGATCAGTCATTAAGAACTCAACAAGCTTCCATTTTGAATCTAGAAAAACAAGTAGGTACTCTTGCTAGCATGATGAGTGAGAGGGAACAAGGAAAGCTACCGAGTAATACTGAAGTAAATCCTCGGAATGAGAATGTTAATATGGTTTCAACGAATTCTGAAAAACCAGCATCAGAAGATGGGAAGGTTTTAGATGAGAGTAACAATGAAGAAGTTACACCACCACCACCCGAGTATGTAAAGCCAGTGGTGGCACCATACAAACCACCCATCCCGTTTCCAAGAAAAGGAGTTGAGTATGAGCAAGTGATAGGTAATAAAGATTGTGATACCTCTGGAAAGAAGAAGAAGAAAAAGAATAAGAAAGTGCAAGAAACAAAAGCCGTAAATATAAACCCGGTGAAGACAGTTCCACCAAAACCTCCACCTAGGGTAGGTGATCCGGGTGAATTTATTGTTCCTTGTCTACTTAGTGATTGTGTCATGTATGATGCACTAGCAGATTTAGGTGCGAGTGTAAGTGTTATGCCTCTTTCCTTATATAAGAGATTAGGTGTAGGTAAGTTAAGTCCAACGGATATGAGTGTTCGACTCTTTGATCAAACCATTAAGCACCCAGTTGGAATTGCTGACAACCTACCCGTTCAAGTAGGCAATTTAACCTTTCTAGTCGAATTTATTGTCATTGACATAGAAGAGGACCCAAACGTTCCTCTAATTTTAGGTCGACCATTCTTTGCATCCACCGGGGCGTTATTTGATGTAGGAAATGGAAGAATGACACTTAGTAGTGGTGACAAATCGATCACCTTTATGATTCGAAAGTCTAAATCTCCACCAGCCAAAACCGTTGAACCAGTAAAAACAATTGGTAAGAACCATGTGGTTTTACCAACTCCAACGGTAATACTTAGCAATAATGAAACGCCTAAGTGTGGGGAAAATGAAGTAACACCTAATGATGACATGATAACAAAGAACCCCGTTGTTGATACGAAATTAAATGATCCCGTTATTAATAGTTCAATGAAGAAACTTATTAAACGGATTCGCGATGCTAAAACCAAGGGGAACTTTAAGTTATGTAACCGGTTAGTATCCAATCTGTCGCCTAAAGAAAGGGCGAAGCTAGTTGAATTATGGGATATTACGGAAGAAGCCGGGCACTGGCTTAAAGAAAAAGTCACAGATAGGCAAGTTGATTATGGACCAAGAGAAATTGACAATGAAGTTAATCACAATTTCAACACCACAGCTACCTAAGTGTGGGGAGATTCGAATGTTCTAAAAAGATAATGCTGTCTAAAGTTATTTGTTCTGTTCTCGTGTAGTTCCGAGTATGGAATTCGATTGGTCTTTTCCGCTAGCAGACACTAAAGAACTAGTTTTCTCCCCCCATTCTGATTTTTTTTTTATTTTGTAGGTTTTATATGAAATTAATATGCTTTTTAAATTTAAGTTTTGTGTGAATTTAAAAACAAAATTTACTTTATTTCATTAAGTAAAAAAAATGATTTCTAAAATTCGTCGTGAGTTGAAGATTAGGTAGTTGAACCGAAATTGCTTTACCCGAGGGCGGGACGAAAAATTTTGTTATCATTATTTTTAATTTTATTGATTTAAAGTATGCCAAAAAAAAAAATACTATGTTTTATAAATTTTTGAACGTGGGGTTATATACCAAACTTCAAAAATATGTATATATGTTTGTATTTTATGTTATGTACAAAACAGGGTAAAACAGCGCACTTTCAAAGACTAGCATTAAGTTCAGCAAAAGCTAATAATTTTGACGACAATATCAAATGTGAGATAACAACAATATGTTTGCAAACTCGGTATTTTTAATAACTTTTCTACGCTAATCACCCTCATGAATTTATAATTGTAGTCTGATTTCATGCAAATGAGGGCATTGCATGATCTCAAGTGTGGGGAAGGGTTATAAATTCTCTCGGGTTTACACTTGGTTTATTTGCCAAATTTTGCAAAAATTTGAAAAATTTTCAACTAAATGAACTCAAAATCATGTTTATACATATTTATGAACGATGAAAACTAGGTGTTAATACCGAAATTATCGTTACCTCGAAAAGGACATAAATTGAGAAACAACTTAAAACGCTTGAATTCATTTAAAATGGAATAAAGGAGAATAAAAAGGCAAAGAAAGAAACTAAGTGTGGGGAGAATGTACCAAGTTATTCAATTAAAAACTATCTATCACATATTTTTGTACAAACAATTGAAAATACTTTTGTTTTGAACGATAATCAACTGTTTTATCCGATGAAAGAAAAGAAGAGATGGATCTACACGATGAATCAATTCCATCATTTGAAGGAAGTAAAGTCTTCCGAAAAAGACACGCGCTTCTTGATTTAGGTCATGAAGTTGTCGTCCAGACCAGCTGTAGGTTGACGAAAAATCTAGAAAAGTCATCACTAAAATCAGCAGGAAATCCACGGACCTCAGCATCAAACAGGGTCGCCAAGTGGTCAGATTTATCCTAACCATGAGAAGGATTTATCTTGTACAATGGGGAGGCACCGTGCAAATTAGCTTGATAAGACTAATGAATCAGATCCCCAGAAAGGATAATCTCCTTAAAGATTAAAAATCAGCTTTTAAGACTGATATTACTCAATCCTTGAGATTGAACTTAAAGATTGAGAATTCAAACTCATGGAATTCAATGATATCTAAACTCGAGCTTGAACGAGAAAATATTTTGATCAAAAATACAAACCGATTTGTTTTCTGAAAATCCATTTTCAATGCGTTCATTACCATTGAACGTAAAATCCTAGGAATTCACCTGGAATTCATTAGGTCACCTGAACCAAATCGGGTGTCAACCGTAAGAACGGTGGTTGCATAGCATGGTCAAAGACAGGACCTTGTGCCAGACCGACAAATTATAAGGGTGAGCTTTACTATTGCTCCTACCAAGGATAGTAATTGCGTCCGACACGTTATAGACCATAATCAAAAGCATGTCACGGGACATTGCCTTAACAGTTGCTTGTTCAACGCTTTCCTTTACAACCGGACGGTAGTTTGCCGAAAGGTAATATACGGAACAAGTAAACTGGACGTGTTGCTTTCCAAATACAAGGTTAGCAAGTGGGTGACACAAAACCGCAAGTTTTGAGCTAAAATTTTCAAATCTGAAACCCACCAAACCCACAAAAATATTTTGCAAACACCGGTAAAGGGTTATTCCGGAAAATTTATCTAGGGTAAAAACTAGATTTAATTTCCAAAAGATCAAATGTTTTCATAAAGATCCAATTTCCTTAATGGATCTAAATTTTTATAGTCATGTGGGACTGTAAACCATATCGTTACTACCATTGTTTATACCGCCGTATAGAAATCACTGATGTACAAAGTGTGAAGAATAAAAAAGTGATTCTAGTATTTCAAGACGATATTGCTTGAGGACAAGCAACGCTCAAGTGTGGGAATATTTGATAATGCTAAAAACGAACATATATTTCATAGCATTATTCCTCAAGAAAGACAAGCTTTTAGTTGCAATTGTTCTATTTACAAGTGATATTCGTTTAAATAATAAAAGGTGAAGACAAAAGACAGATTCGACGATTTGAAGACGCAAACGACCAAAAAGCTCAAAAGAACAAAAGACAATCAAAAAGGTTCCAATTATTGATAAGAAACGTCTCGAAATCACAAGAGTACAAGATTCAAAACGCAAAGTACAAGATATTAAATTGTACGCAAGGACGTTCGAAAATCCGGAACCGGGACTAGAGTCAACTCTTAACGCTCGACGCAACGGACTAAAAATTACAAGTTAACTATGTATATAAATATAATATAATATATAATTAATTATATTAATTATATATATATTATATATATATATTTAAAACCGTCGGCAGCAGGAAACTCCAAGGGTGAAAACTGAAAATACCTCTCCGCGACTCGCGGAGTTTTAAGGCCATTTTTGCCGCGAGTCGCGGAGCCCCAAAATTCATTTCTGGCTATAAAGCCAACCGAATTCTGATCGAATTTTATCATCTTATTTTCTCAATCTCTCTCAATATATACGTAATATATTTATATTTATAATTTATATTTTAATTTTAATTATAATTCTAATAATAAGGGTATGTTAGCGAATGTTGTAAGGGTGTAAGTCGAAATTCTGTCCGTGTAACGCTACGCTATTTTTAATCATTGTAAGTTATGTTCAACCTTTTTATATTAATGTCTCGTAGCTAAGTTATTATTATGCTTATTTAAAACGAAGTAATCGTGATGTTGGGCTAATTACTAAAATTGGGTAATTGGGCTTTGTACCATAATTGGGGTTTGGACAAAAGAACGACACTTGTGGAAACTAGACTATGGGCTATTAATGGGCTTTATATTTGTTTAACTAAATGAAAGTTTGTTAATGTTAATATAAAGATTTACAATTGGGCGTCCCTATAAATTACCATATACACTCGATCGGACACGATGGGCGGGGTATTTATATGTACGAATAATCGTTCATTTAACCGGACACGGGAATGGATTAATAGCCACTAGAATAATTAAAACAGGGGTGAAATTACATTCAAGGGTAATTGGTGTAATTGTTAACAAAGTAGTAAAACCTTGGTTTACACGCAGTCGATAACCTGGTGTATTCATTAAACAAAGTATTAAAACCTTGTTACAATTCGAATCCCCAATTAGTTGGAATATTTATCTTCGGGTATAATAATAATTTGACAAGGACACTTGCAATTTATATTTATGACTGATGGACTGTTATGGACAAAAACCAGACGGACATATTGAATAATCCAGGACAAAGGACAATTAACCCATGGGCATAAAACTAAAATCAACACGTCAAACATCATGATTACGGAAGTTTAAATAAGCATAATTCTTTTATATCATATTTTATTTCCTTTATTTTATATTTAATTGCACTTCTAATTATCGCACTTTTATTTATTGTTATTTCATTTTATCGCACTTTTAATTATCGTACTTTTTAATTATCGCAATTTAATTTTTATCGCATTTTTATTATTCGCAATTTCATTATCGTTATTTACTTTACGCTTTAATTTAAAGTCTTGTATTTATTTTATATTTTACATTAGGTTTTAACTGCGACTAAAGTTTTAAAATCGACAAACCGGTCATTAAACGGTAAAAACCCCCCTTTATAATAATAATATTACCTATATATATATTTGTATTTTTATAAAAGTAAACTAATATAGCGTTGAGCTTTGTTTAAAGATTTCCCTGTGGAACGAACCGGACTTACTAAAAACTACACTACTGTACGATTAGGTACACTGCCTATAAGTGTTGTAGCAAGGTTTAAGTATATCCATTCTATAAATAAATAAATATCTTGTGTAAAATTGTATCGTATTTAATAGTATTTTCTGCTAAAATTATAAACTATTTTATATACACCTCGCGAAACATCACATACACGTTCAGACGGCTCATCCAATTGAGCGGGTCGGTTGTGAAATGTCCCGTTCTTATTGATTAAAAACGTTCCATATTAATTGATTTCGTTGCGAGGTTTTGACCTCTATATGAGACGTTTTTCAAAAACTGCATTCATTTTTAAAACAAACCATAACCTTTATTTCATCAATAAAGGTTTAAAAAGCTTTACGTAGATTATCAAATAATGATAATCTAAAATATCCTGTTTACACACGACCATTACATAATGGTTTACAATACAAATATGTTACAACAAAATAAGTTTATTGAATGCAGTTTTTACACAATATCATACAAGCATGGACTCCAAATCTCGTCCTTATTTAAGTATGCGACAGCGGAAGCTCTTAGTATTCACCTGAGAATAAACATGCTTTAAACGTCAACAAAAATGTTGGTGAGTTATAGGTTTAACCTATATATATCAAATCGTAACAATAGACCACAAGATTTCATATTTCAATACACATCCCATACATAGAGATAAAAATCATTCATATGGTGAACACCTGGTAACCGACATTAACAAGATGCATATATAAGAATATCCCCATCATTCCGGGACACCCATCGGATATGATATAAATTTCGAAGTACTAAAGCATCCGGTACTTTGGATGGGGTTTGTTAAGCCCAATAGATCTATCTTTAGGATTCGCGTCAATTAGGGTGTCTGTTCCCTAATTCTTAGATTACCAGACTTAATAAAAAGGGGTATATTCGATTTTGATAATTCAACTATAGAATGTAGTTTCACGTACTTATGTCTATTTTGTAAATCATTTATAAAACCTGCATGTATTCTCATCCAACATTCACATATAGAGTGTCTATGGTTGTTCCGAAATATATATAGATGTGTCGACATGATAGGTCGAAACATTGTATACGTGTCTATGGTATCTCAAGATTACATAATATACAATACAAGTTGATTAAGTTATGGTTGGGATAGATTTGTTACCAATTTTCACGTAGCTAAAATGAGAAAAATTATCCAATCTTGTTTTACCCATAACTTCTTCATTTTAAATCCGTTTTGAGTGAATCAAATTGCTATGGTTTCATATTGAACTCTATTTTATGAATCTAAACAGAAAAGTATAGGTTTATAGTCGGAAAAATAAGTTACAAGTCGTTTTTGTAAAGGTAGTCATTTCAGTCGAAAGAACGACGTCTAGATGACCATTTTAGAAAACATACTTCCACTTTGAGTTTAACCATAATTTTTGGATATAGTTTCATGTTCATAATAAAAATCATTTTCTCAGAATAACAACTTTTAAATCAAAGTTTATCATAGTTTTTAATTAACTAACCCAAAACAGCCCGCGGTGTTACTACGACGGCGTAAATCCGATTTTACGGTGTTTTTCGTGTTTCCAGGTTTTAAATCATTAAGTTAGTATATCATATAGATATAGAACATGTGTGTAGTTAATTTTAAAAGTCAAGTTAGAAGGATTAACTTTTGTTTGCGAACAAGTTTAGAATTAACTAAACTATGTTCTAGTGATTACGAGTTTAAACCTTCGAATAAGATAGTTTTATATATATGAATCGAATGATGTTATGAACATCATTACTACCTCAAGTTTAGTAGGTAAACCTACTGGAAGTAAATGATCTAGCTTCAAAGGATCTTGGATGGCTTGAAAGTTCTTGAAGTAGGATCATGACACAAAAACAAGTTCAAGTAAGACTTTTACTCGAATTAAGATAGTTTATAGTTATAGAAATTGAATCAAAGTTTGAATATGAATATTACCTTGAATAAGAAAGATAACCTACTATATATAACAAAGGTTTCTTGATCTTAGATGATTACTTGGAATGGATTAGAAAGCTTGGAAGTAAATTAGTAAACTTGAAGGGATTTTTGAAGTGTTCTTGAAGTGTTCTTCCTATGATGATTATAGCTTGATTCTTGAAGTGATTTTTGATGAAGATGATGATTAACTACTGGAAAAATACGTTCATAATAGTGTGTGTGTGTGTGTTGAGAGAGAATTAGAAAGAGAATTGGAAGTGAAATGGAGTGAATGATGAGTGATAATTGGTGAGTGGTGAGTGGGGTTAAAAGGATTTCTAGTTAGTTGACTAGCTCATGGTAGAAGTTAAAATTGATTAGTCATACATGACATAATCAAGAGTGGAATCCCATGCTAGTTCCTATTGGTATATACTCATAGTAAGTACGTTTTGAAGCTGTGTATAATACGGGTAAGAATACGACTAGAATTCTTGATGAAAGAAAAGAATGGATAAGTAACTGTAACCATTTTCGTTAAGTATGAGTGTTTTGATATATGTCTTGAAGTCTTCAAAAAGTATTTTAATACATCTAAATACACTACATGTATATACATTTTAACTGAGTCGTTAAGTCATCGTTAGTCGTTACATGTAAGTGTTGTTTTGAAACCTTTAAGTTAACGATCTCAATTAATGTTGTTAACCCATTGTTTATTATATCTAATGAGATGTTAAATTATTATATTATCATGATATTATGATATATTAATATATCTTAATATGATATATATACATTTAAATGTCGTTACAACGATAATCGTTACATATATGTCTCGTTTCGAAATCCTTAAGTTAGTAGTCTTGTTTATATGTATATAACTCATTGTTAATATACTTATGGAGATACTTACTTATCATAATCTCATGTTAACCATATGTATATCCATATATATATCGTCATGTCGTTTTTACAAGTTTTAACGTTCGTGAATCGCCGGTCAACTTGGGTGGTCAATTGTCTATATGAAACATATTTCAATTAATCAAGTCTTAACAAGTTTGATTGCATAACATGTTGGAAATATTTAATCATGTAAATATCAATCTCAATTAATATATATAAACATGGAAAAGTTCGGGTCACTACAGTACCTACCCGTTAAATAAATTTCGTCCCGAAATTTTAAGTTGGTGAAGGTGTTGACGAATCTTCTGGAAATAGATGCGGGTATTTCTTCTTCATCTGATCTTCACGCTCCCAGGTGAACTCGGGTCCTCTACGAGCATTCCATTGAACCTTAACAATTGGTATCTTGTTTTGCTTAAGTCTTTTAACCTCACGATCCATTATTTCGACGGGTTCTTCGATGAATTGGAGTTTTTCGTTGATTTGGATTTCATCTAACGGAATAGTCAGATCTTCTTTAGCAAAACATTTCTTCAAATTCGAGACGTGGAAAGTGTTATGTACAGCTGCGAGTTGTTGAGGTAACTCAAGTCGGTAAGCTACTGGTCCGACACGATCAATAATCTTGAATGGTCCAATATACCTTGGATTTAATTTCCCTCATTTACCAAATCGAACAACGCCTTTCCAAGGTGCAACTTTAAGCATGACCATCTCTCCAATTTCAAATTCTATATCTTTTCTTTTAATGTCAGCGTAGCTCTTTTGTCGACTTTGGGCGGTTTTCAACCGTTGTTGAATTTGGATGATCTTCTCGGTAGTTTCTTGTATAATCTCCGGACCCGTAATCTGTCTATCCCCCACTTCACTCCAACAAATCGGAGACCTGCACTTTCTACCATAAAGTGCTTCAAACGTCGCCATCTCAATGCTTGAATGGTAGCTGTTGTTGTAGAAAAATTCTGCTAACGGTAGATGTCGATCCCAACTGTTTCCGAAATCAATAACACATGCTCGTAGCATGTCTTCAAGCATTTGTATCGTCCTTTCGCTCTGCCCATCAGTTTGTAGATGATTGGCAGTACTCATGTCTAGACGAGTTCCTAATGCTTGCTGTAATGTCTGCCAGAATCTTGAAATAAATCTGCCATCCCTATCAGAGATAATAGAGATTGGTATTCCATGTCTGGAGACGACTTCCTTCAAATACAGTCGTGCTAACTTCTCCATCTTGTCATCTTCTCTTATTGGCAGGAAATGTGCTGATTTGGTGACACGATCAACTATTACCCAAATAGTATCAAAACCACTTGCAGTCCTTGGCAATTTAGTGATGAAATCAATGGTAATGTTTTCCCATTTCCATTCTGGGATTTCGGGTTGTTGAAGTAGACCTGATGGTTTCTGATGTTCAGCTTTGACCTTAGAACATGTCAAACATTCTCCTACGTATTTAGCAACATCGGCTTTCAAACTCGGCCACCAAAAATGTTTCTTGAGATCCTTGTACATCTTCCCCGTTCCAGGATGTATTGAGTATCTGGTTTTATGAGCTTCTCTAAGTACCATTTCTCTCATATTTCCAAATTTTGGTACCCAAATCCTTTCAGCCCTATACCGGGTTCCGTCTTCCCTAATATTAAGATGCTTCTCTGATCCTTTGGGTATTTCATCCTTTAAATTTCCCTCTTTTAAAACTCCTTGTTGCGCCTCCTTTATTTGAGTAGTAAGGTTATTATGAATCATTATATTCATAGATTTTACTCGAATGGGTTCTCTGTCCTTCCAGCTCAAGGCATCGGCTACCACATTTGCCTTCCCCGGGTGGTAAAGAATCTCAAAGTCGTAATCATTCAACAATTCAATCCACCTACGCTGCCTCATATTTAGTTGTTTCTGATTAAATATGTGTTGAAGACTTTTGTGGTCGGTATATATAATACTTTTGACCCCATATAAGTAGTGCCTCCAAGTCTTTAATGCAAAAACAACCGCGCCTAATTCCAAATCATGCGTCGTATAATTTTGTTCGTGAATTTTCAATTGTCTAGACGCATAAGCAATCACCTTCGTTCGTTGCATTAATACACAACCGAGACCTTGCTTTGATGTGTCACAATAAATCACAAAATCATCATTCCCTTCAGGCAATGACAATATAGGTGCCGTAGTTAGCTTTTTCTTCAATAACTGAAACGCTTTCTCTTGTTCAAAATTCCATTCAAATTTCTTCCCTTTATGCGTTAATGCAGTCAAGGGTTTTGCTATTCTGGAAAAGTATTGGATGAACCTTCTGTAGTAACCAGCTAGTCCTAAAAACTGGCGTATGTGTTTCGGAGTTTTCGGGGTTTCCCACTTTTCAATAGTTTCTATCTTTGCCGGATCCACCTTAATACCTTCTTTGTTCACTATGTGACCGAGGAATTGAACTTCTTCCAACCAAAATGCACACTTTGAAAACTTAGCGTGCAATTCTTCCTTCCTCAATACTTCTAACACCTTTCTCAAATGTTCACCGTGTTCTTGGTCATTCTTTGAGTAAATAAGTATGTCATCAATGAAAACAATGACAAACTTGTCAAGGTATGGTCCACACACTCGGTTCATAAGGTCCATGAACACAGCTGGTGCATTAGTTAAACCAAACGGCATGACCATAAACTCGTAATGACTGTAACGTGTTCTGAAAGCAGTCTTTGGAATATCATCTTCTTTCACCCGCATTTGATGATACCCGGAACGTAAGTCAATCTTTGAATAAACAAACGAGCCTTGTAGTTGATCAAATAAGTCGTCGATTCTCGGTAGTGGGTAGCGGTTCTTGATGGTAAGTTTGTTCAACTCTCGGTTGTCGATACACAACCTGAATGTACCATCTTTCTTCTTGACAAACAAAACAGGAGCTCCCCACGGTGATGTGCTTGGTCGAATGAAACCACGCTCTAAAAGTTCTTGTAATTGGCTTTGCAGTTCTTTCATCTCGCTGGGTGCGAGTCTGTAAGGAGCACGAGCTATTGGTGCAGCTCCTGGTACAAGATCTATTTGAAATTCAATGAATCGCTGTGGGGGTAATCCCGGTAATTCTTTCGGAAATACATCGGGAAATTCTTTTGCAATGGGAACATCATTGATGCTCTTTTCTTCAGTTTGTACTTTCTCGATGTGTGCTAGAACAACATAGCAACCTTTTCTTATTAGTTTTAGTGCCTTCAAATTACTAATAATATGTAGCTTCGTGTTGCCCTTTTCTCCGTACACCATTAAGGGTTTTCCTTTTTCTCGTATAATGCGAATTGCATTTTTGTAACAAATGATCTCTGCTTTCACTTCTTTCAACCAGTCCATACCGATTATCACATCAAAACTCCCTAACTCTACTGGTATCAAATCAATCTTAAATGTTTCGCTAACCAGTTTAATTTCTCGATTCCGACATATATTATCTGCTGAAATTAATTTACCATTTGCTAATTCGAGTAAAAATTTACTATCCAAAGGCGTCAATGGACAACTTAATTTAGCACAAAAATCTCTACTCATATAGCTTCTATCCGCACCCGAATCAAATAAAACGTAAGCAGATTTATTGTCAATAAGAAACGTACCCGTAACAAGCTCCGGGTCTTCCTGTGCCTCTGCCGCATTAATATTGAAAACTCTTCCGCGGCCTTGTCCATTCGTGTTCTCCTGGTTCGGGCAATTTCTAATAATGTGGCCCGATTTTCCACATTTATAACAAACTACATTGGCATAACTTGCTCCGACACTACTTGCTCCGCCATTACTCGTTCCGACACCATTTGTTCCTTTCGTTCTATTAACCCCTGGTCCGTAGACCTCACACTTCGCCGCGCTTTGACCATTTCTTTTACACTTGTTGCAAAATTTGGTGCAGAACCCCGAGTGATACTTTTCACACCTTTGGCATAGCTGCTTCTGATTGTTGTTGTTGCGGTTATTATTGTTGTTGGGATGATTGTTGTAGTTGCTGTTGTTGTTGTTGTTGTTGTTGGGCCGTTTGTTGTAGTTGCGATTGATGTTGCGATTGTTGGGATAATTGTTGCGATTATTGTTGTAATTGCTGTTGTTGTTGTATTGGTGATTCTTATCACCGTTTTCCTCCCACTTTCTTTTGACTTGCTTCACATTGGCCTCTTCAGCAGTCTGTTCTTTAATTCTTTCTTCAATCTGGTTCACTAGTTTGTGAGCCATTCTACATGCCTGTTGTATGGAGGCGGGCTCGTGTGAACTTATATCTTCTTGGATTCTTTCCGGTAATCCTTTCACAAACGCGTCGATCTTCTCTTCCTCATCTTCGAATGCTCCCGGACACAATAGGCACAATTCTGTGAATCGTCTTTCATATGTGGTAATATCAAATCCTTGGGTTCGTAACCCTCTAAGTTCTGTCTTGAGCTTATTGACCTCGGTTCTGGGATGGTACTTCTCGTTCATCAAGTTCTTGAATGCTGACCACGGTAGTGCGTACGCATCATCTTGTCCCACTTGCTCTAGAGAGGTATTCCACCATGTTAACACAGAACCTGTGAAGGTATGCGTAGCGTACTTCACTTTGTCCTCTTCAGTACACTTACTTATGGCAAACACCGATTCGACCTTCTCGGTCCACCGTTTCAATCCGATCGGTCCTTCGGTTCCATCAAATTCCAAAGGTTTGCAGGCAGTGAATTCTTTGTAGGTGCATCCTACACGATTTCCTGTACTGCCAGATCCAAGGTTATTGTTGGTATGTAGCGCAGCCTGTACTGCGGCTATGTTTGAAGCTAGAAAAGTACGGAATTCCTCTTCATTCATATTCACAGTGTGTCGAGTAGTCGGTGCCATTTCCTTCAAAATAGTCAAATGGAACAAGTTAATCATACAGAATATTAAGAGTAGTTAATAGTATTTCGTAGCATAATATGAACTCATTTATAAAAGCTTTTTCTTCATATTAGCGTTTTATAAGTTTAAATTCGGGTAGTACCTACCCGTTAAGTTCATACTTAGTAGCTAATATACAATTCAACTACTACAATTCTATATGAAAAACTGATTGTAATAATATTTCGCGTTCAAACTTTTATACAATATTTTACAAACTTACAATACCGCTTATTTTGCATAAAGCATGAAATATAGCACACAATAACTTTGATACAAGATAGTTGTGAAGATAATTCTAGCTAGTACACAAGTCGTTCAGCAAAGGCAATAAAGACACGTAATTCATACGTCCAGAAACAAGTCATGCATTCTGGTTTTACTAGGACTACTTCCCATCCTTGGTCTTGTGGAACATAACCATTATGGCCGTTGATAAGACAGCGTGTTGTAACGTCGTCAAAGGGACGAGGGTTACGTAATGACCAACAGTCTCGTAATAACCTAAAAACCTCATTTCTTACCCCAATTACCGACTCCGTCACTTGTGGGAACGTTTTGTTTAATAGTTGTAGCCCGATGTTCTTGTTCTCACTTTGGTGAGAAGCGAACATTACTAACCCGTAAGCATAACATGCTTCTTTATGTTGCATGCTAGCCGCTTTTTCTAAATCACGAAGTCCTATATTCGGATATACTGAGTCAAAATAATTTCTTAACCCGTTGCGTAAAATAGCATTTGGGTTCCCCGCAATATATGCGTTAAAGTAAACACATCGTAACTTATGGATTTCCCAATGTGATATCCCCCATCTTTCGATCGAAAGCCTTTTATAAACCAAGGCATTCTTGGAACGTTCTTCGAATGTCTTACAAACTGATCTCGCCTTAAATAGTTGTGCCGAGGAATTCTGACCGATTCTAGACAAGATTTCATCAATCATGTCTCCGGGTAGGTCTCTTAAAATATTGGGTTGTCTATCCATTTTGTGTTTTTATACTGTAAAATAGACAAGAGTTAGATTCATAAAAAAAATACTTATTAATACAAGCAATTTTTACATATATCATAAAGCATAAGCACACTATATTACATATATTACACCACACGAATACAACTATCTTATTCCGACTCGCTCGTTTATTCTTGTTCGGTTTTGGTTCGTTTTGCCAAGTTTCTAGGGATATATGATGTTCCCCTAATACGAGCCGTCGTTGTCCACATTTGTTTAGAAAAACCTGGTGGTTTAGAGGTTCCCGGGTCATTATTACAACTTAAGGACTTCGGGGGTTGACGATACATATAAAGTTCATCGGGGTTGGAATTAGATTTCTCTATTTTTATGCCCTTTCCCTTATTATTTTCTTTTGCCTTTTTAAATTCAGTTGGGGTAATTTCTATAACATCATCGGAATTCTCGTCGGAATCCGATTCATCGGAGAATTGGTAATCCTCCCAATATTTTGCTTCCTTAGCGGAAACACCATTGACCATAATTAACCTTGGTCGGTTGGTTGAGGATTTTCTTTTACTTAACCGTTTTATTATTTCCCCCACCGGTTCTATTTCTTCATCCGGTTCCGATTCTTCTTCCGGTTCCGATTCTTCTTCTGGTTCCGACTCTTCTTCCGGTTCCTCTTCGGGAACTTGTGAATCAGTCCACGAATCATTCCAATTTACATTTGACTCTTCATTATTATTAGGTGAGTCAATGGGACTTGTTCTAGAGGTAGACATCTATCACATAATATCAAACGCGTTAAGAGATTAATATATCACATAATATTCACATGTTAAAAATATATAGTTTCCAACAAAATTTGTTAAGCAATCATTTTTCAAGTAAACTCGGTCGAAGTCCAGACTCACTAATGCATCCTAACAAACTCGATAAGACACACTAATGCAAAATTCTGGTTCTCTAAGACCAACGCTCGGATACCAACTGAAATGTCCCGTTCTTATTGATTAAAAACGTTCCATATTAATTGATTTCGTTGCGAGGTTTTGACCTCTATATGAGACGTTTTTCAAAGACTGCATTCATTTTTAAAACAAACCATAACCTTTATTTCATCAATAAAGGTTTAAAAAGCTTTACGTAGATTATCAAATAATGATAATCTAAAATATCCTGTTTACACACGACCATTACATAATGGTTTACAATACAAATATGTTACAACAAAATAAGTTTCTTGAATGCAGTTTTTACACAATATCATACAAGCATGGACTCCAAATCTCGTCCTTATTTAAGTATGCGACAGCGGAAGCTCTTAGTATTCACCTGAGAATAAACATGCTTTAAACGTCAACAAAAATGTTGGTGAGTTATAGGTTTAACCTATATATATCAAATCGTAACAATAGACCACAAGATTTCATATTTCAATACACATCCCATACATAGAGATAAAAATCATTCATATGGTGAACACCTGGTAACCGACATTAACAAGATGCATATATAAGAATATCCCCATCATTCCGGGACACCCATCGGATATGATATAAATTTCGAAGTACTAAAGCATCCGGTACTTTGGATGGGGTTTGTTAAGCCCAATAGATCTATCTTTAGGATTCGCGTCAATTAGGGTGTCTGTTCCCTAATTCTTAGATTACCAGACTTAATAAAAAGGGGTATATTCGATTTTGATAATTCAACTATAGAATGTAGTTTCACGTACTTATGTCTATTTTGTAAATCATTTATAAAACCTGCATGTATTCTCATCCCAAAAATTTTAGATTTTAAAAGTGGGACTATAACTCACTTTCACAGATTTTTACTTCGTCGGGAAGTAAGACTTGGCCACTGGTTGATTCACGAACCTATAACAATATATACATATATATCAAAGTATGTTTAAAATATATTTACAACACTTTTAATATATTTTGATGTTTTAAGTTTATTAAGTCAGCTGTCCTCGTTAGTAACCTACAACTAGTTGTCCACAGTTAGATGTACAGAAATAAATTGATAAATATTATCTTGAATCAATCCACGACCCAGTGTATACGTATCTAGGTATTGATCACAACTCAAACTATATATATTTTGGAATCAACCTCAACCCTGTATAGCAAACTCCAACATTCACATATAGAGTGTCTATGGTTGTTCCGAAATATATATAGATGTGTCGACATGATAGGTCGAAACATTGTATACGTGTCTATGGTATCTCAAGATTACATAATATACAATACAAGTTGATTAAGTTATGGTTGGAATAGATTTGTTACCAATTTTCACGTAGCTAAAATGAGAAAAATTATCCAATATTGTTTTACCCATAACTTCTTCATTTTAAATCCGTTTTGAGTGAATCAAATTGCTATGGTTTCATATTGAACTCTATTTTATGAATCTAAACAGAAAAAGTATAGGTTTATAGTCGAAAAAATAAGTTACAAGTCATTTTTGTAAAGGTAGTCATTTCAGTCGAAAGAACGACGTCTAGATGACCATTTTAGAAAACATACTTCCACTTTGAGTTTAACCATAATTTTTGGATATAGTTTCATGTTCATAATAAAAATCATTTTCTCAGAATAACAACTTTTAAATCAAAGTTTATCATAGTTTTTAATTAACTAACCCAAAACAGCCCGCGGTGTTACTACGACGGCGTAAATCCGATTTTACGGTGTTTTTCGTGTTTCCAGGTTTTAAATCATTAAGTTAGCATATCATATAGATATAGAACATGTGTGTAGTTAATTTTAAAAGTCAAGTTAGAAGGATTAACTTTTGTTTGCGAACAAGTTTAGAATTAACTAAACTATGTTCTAGTGATTACGAGTTTAAACCTTCGAATGATGTTATGAACATAATTACAACCTCAAGTTTAGTAGGTAAACCTACTGGAAGTGACAAGAAATGATCTAGCTTCAAAGGATCTTGGATGGCTTGAAAGTTCTTGAAGTAGGATCATGACACAAAAACAAGTTCAAGTAAGATTTTTACTCGAATTAAGATAGTTTATAGTTATAGAAATTGAATCAAAGTTTGAATATGAATATTACCTTGAATAAGAAAGATAACCTACTGTATATAACAAAGGTTTTTTGATCTTAGATGATTACTTGGAATGGATTAGAAAGCTTGGAAGTAAATTAGTAAACTTGAAGGGATTTTTTAAGTGTTCTTGAAGTGTTCTTCCTATGATGATTATAGCTTGATTCTTTAAGTGATTTTTTATGAAGATGATGATTAAATACTAGAAAATACGTTCATAATAGTGTGTGTGTGTGTTGAGAGAGAATTAGAAAGAGAATTGGAAGTGAAATGGAGTGAATGATGAGTGGTAATTGGTGAGTTGTGAGTGGGGTTAAAAGGAGTTCTAGTTAGTTGACTAGCTCATGGTAGAAGTTAAAATTGATTAGTCATACATGACATAATCAAGAGTGGAATCCCATGCTAGTTCCTATTGGTATATACTCATAGTAAGTACGTTTTGAAGCTGTGTATAATACGGGTAAGAATACGACTAGAATTCTTGATGAAAGAAAAGAATGGAAAAGTAACTGTAACCATTTTCGTTAAGTATGAGTGTTTTGATATATGTCTTGAAGTCTTCCAAAAGTATTTTAATACATCTAAATACACTACATGTATATACATTTTAACTGAGTCGTTAAGTCATCGTTAGTCGTTACATGTAAGTGTTGTTTTGAAACCTTTAAGTTAACGATCTCAATTAATGTTGTTAACCCATTGTTTATTATATCTAATGAGATGTTAAATTATTATATTATCATGATATTATGATATATTAATATATCTTAATATGATATATATACATTTAAATGTCGTCACAACGATAATCGTTACATATATGTCTCGTTTCGAAATCCTTAAGTTAGTAGTCTTGTTTATATGTATATAACTCATTGTTAATATACTTATGGAGATACTTACTTATCATAATCTCATGTTAACCATATGTATATCCATATATATATCGTCATGTCGTTTTTACAAGTTTTAACGTTCGTGAATCGCCGGTCAACTTGGGTGGTCAATTGTCTATATGAAACATATTTCAATTAATCAAGTCTTAACAAGTTTGATTGCATAACATGTTGGAAACATTTAATCATGTAAATATCAATCTCAATTAATATATATAAACATGGAAAAGTTCGGGTCACTACAGGTTGGGTGACGTATTAACATTCCAAAATGGTCTAAACTTTCTTAAGCATAATAAAATACATGGTTTACCATATCCGAGAGACGTGATGTGTTTCAATGCTTTCGTTAATGATTGGTTTTGAAAGATAGTTAGGCCTTTAAAAAGAGTTCAACCATAAAGAACACCATGGCCAAGTCAAGCTGACTTCCATGAACACGTTCGGTTATCCTAACGGGCCAATCCTTTATGTGTCTAAACAAACAGTTCCTTAATTAACTAAGAATTCCTCAAGCGGGGTGTAATGCTTGAGACTGCGTTATGGTGCAGTGTACTAGTCAACACTAACCGAGTTCCATGGCCTTACTTAGCAGAGGTACAGCTTACAACAACCGCTGTGCTTTAGAGTGCACGTACAAAGTTTATATGCTTGGTGACTACACTAGCATGGTCTAGGACCGACAATGTACTAAGGGTCTAGTCAGATGTTTCACTACGAAAGAGTCCTCAGTCGGTATCCAGAGCTTGATAGACTTACTACAACCGGTGTGCCTCAATCGATCTTACATTGTATCCGATAGACTTCTCTTACCAAGGGGTGACACAGATAGTGTACTCTGAATCGGGGTTCGCGACTTCACAATAACAGAGCCTATAAATACATTCTATTAGTTGGAAAAGCGATTGAGTTTAAAGCATAATCGGAAAGCATTTCAACAGCATGCACAGACCATAATATTATTTTGGCATTATAACTGCTTACATCATAGCATACACTAAAGATAACTACTCGCTAATCATGGCAACAATATCATAAAACATTATATAAGATAAAGGATAGAAGTACCATTAGATTAAACGAGTTCTGAACACAAAAGTGACAACTTCAAGACTCCAGACCGCTCCTAATACAATCTTCAGTGTTCTACTCCGGGTACTAGGTTTCCCGCACGGAGTCGAAGGCCTTGAGAGTAGACTAATATTGTACAAGAGAGAGAAAAAAGTGAATTAAAGTGTGTGTTGGAATGAATGACAAAGACTCTTTAAATAAGCAAAGTTTTTGCTTGCAAATGGCTGGCAAGCCGTATGGCAAGCCGTTTGCCAGGCCGTATTTGGCAAGCCGTTTGCTTGGAAGCCCGTTTCTTGGGGCCGTTTACTGGACTGTTTGGCAGGCCGTACCTGTAATGACCCGGATTTTTCCGATCGTTTTATACTTATGAGATTAATATTTACATAAAATAAACCTTACCAACATGATAAGCAATCCAAACTGGTGAGACTTATGTTTTTGAAAAGAGTTTCACACAACGTTTGACCGTCCAATTTGACCGATGATATCACGAACTATATAACACACGATAATTATACGATTATGTATATGTACATATCTATACATATTTAACATGATTTAAGGATGGTTTAACATTTCATTGTGAACTAACAACAATGAGTTATAAGTATACTTTGAGACCACTAACTTAAGTTTTCAAAACGATAACTATATATAACGTTCTTTGACATATATACTTACAATCTATAATGTGTTGGTGATCTATGTCACCAATATGATTTAAGTGTAATGGGATTAATTTGTAACCAAAATAATCTTGATAAATATCGAACAAGTTTGGGGAAGTGTGGAGTGCACACTTGTTTGAACTTATCTTGATTATGACGGGGGTTCGGGGGCAGCGCCCCCGATAAGCGGGGTCCAAGGGGTGGCAACCCCTGGCGGGGTCCAAGGGGCAGAGCCCCTGGCTGGTTTGACCCAAAAATAAAAATGTCTTAACATTGCTTTATTAAAAATGTCTTAAAATTTTATTTTGGCCCGGTTTGACCCAAAAATAAAAGCCCAGTTTTGAGCCTCTTTTACAGTTATAAACCCGTCCATATTTGAATTCTCGTTCCGATTCCTCAAAATTTCTACAAGTATATCTAGGGTATATGTAACCGTATCATACCCAGCTTCTATACGTATTTACTATTGGTATATACCAACAATAAACTTCAATGATCAGCCACTAGACATGATGTTACATGTGGGAACCAGCCATTTAACCTCATGTGTGACTTTTGTGCAAGAAAACAAACTAAATCTCCTATATATCCATCCCATAATCATGCTATTTTGCACACACACACACATACAATTCCATTTCCAATTTTCTTTCAAGTTAATTCACTCCCTAATCTCTCTTCATTTACCTACTCAAGAACGTATCAATATAGTCATCCGATTTCAAGGAGATTACTTCCAATCTTTCAATCCCACTCCACCACTCTTTTGATTCCAAGATTTTTCTTACCTTTTCCAGTAGCTTTGTCCAAGTAACTTGAGGTCGTAACCTTATTCATAACCTTATTTTATTCATATTTATATAGCTATCTTATTTTGTGTTGTAAAATTTTAACAACAAGAACATAGTTTGAGTGATTTCAAACTTGTTCGCAAACTAAATAGATCCTTCTAATTTGATTTTAAAAACACTTCAAGACCTGTAATATATCATATTATGACAAAATCGGATTAATCATATCTTGGCTAATTAACATAATATTTAATATATATTTACTTATGATTTGATTTTATATATTTCAGGACCACCCGTAAACAACACGAGAAGATTAATCATAAGACCTCATGATTGTACGCAACACGTCATTTGACAACACGGTACTTTATGTACGCAACACGTCACTTGACAACACGGTACCATGGGTCGAGATTAATTCTGATCAATACGAATACGATGGGGTCTTTATTTATTTTATTTAAGCAACTAATTGTGGACCACTAACATCGGACTGCTAACTACGGACTAAGAAAATATTAAAAGTATTAAAAGTATATATATATATATATATATATATATATATATATATATATATATATATATATATATATATATATATATATATATATATATATATATATGTAACGATTACTTAAAAAGAAAATATGTTGATATATTATATATATGGTTAGGTTCGTGATATCTATCGGAGATCAAGTCGAGTTAAATACCTTCAAGACAAAGGTGAGTATATAGTCCCACTTTTAAACTCTAAATATTTCGGGATGAGAATACATGCATTTTATGATTTACGTTATGGACACAAGTGATTAAAAAAATATATATTCTATGTTGAGTTGTACCACTGGCATACTTCCCTGTAACTTGGTAACTACTATTTACATTAGGTATTGTAAACGCGAATCCTGTTGATAGATCTATCGGGCCTGACAACCCCAATCGGACTGGACGACCAGTATTCAACGGTTGCACAGTACTTCGTTTCGGTGACTACACTTGGTACGGTGTAGTAAGATTTCATAATAAAGGGAATATGTGACGTTGATTAAATGTTAAGTATGGTTATCAAGTGCTCAACAACTTAGAATATTTTTATTAGAACGTTTATATATGAAATCTTGTGGTCTATATTTATAACGCTGCCGGCATTAAACCTATATCTCACCAACTTTATGTTGACGTTTTAAGCATGTTTATTCTCAGGTGATAACTAAAAGCTTCCGCTGCAATATGTTGAATTTAAGCAAGATCTTGAGTATGCATATTTGTGTCAAAAATAAAACTGCATATCGGAGGATTTGTAATGTAAAATATATTGGAAGTCGTATTGTTATTATCACATGTAAAGTTTGTAAGTCTAAGATTATCGCTAAACGATAATCATTATTAAGTTGTTTAAACCTTGTATTTGTAATAAAAGCTATGGTTTGTATTGTAAAAACGAATGCAGTTTTTGAAAAATGTCGCATATAGAGGTCAATACCTCGCGATGAAATCATATGTTATTGTATTCATCCTTATGGTTAAGATCGGGTTATGACAGTACCCCATACTGTCAGGCAGTATGGCAAGCCATATGGCAGGCCGTTTTTGGTGCTGGTCAGCCTTGATTCACTGGATCGTAACTTGATTTCTTATCTTTCACCGTTTTTGCTCTAGAATCTTCGTTTTAGCTCCGATTCTCTTGATTCTTTTTGCACTGCCTTCGTAATTACTTTTTCTTCAATTCTAACTGACGAAGTGGGTATTTTTCCTACAAAGTTTGAATCTTTCTTGTTTTTGGGCCTTAATACCGGGGTGAAAACGTGACTTTTTAGCTGATATCAGTTAACCTTTTCAACTATCGGTTCTGTTTCCTTCTCTTGCTCAGGCTGTGATGCCTGTGTAGTAGGAATAGAGTCATCAGAAATTACAGGTATTTCAGGTGGTTTAAGTGTAATACCACTTCTTGTGGTAATGGTTTTAGCTGTTTCATTTCGGGGGTTAGCATTTGTATCGCTAGGTAGACTCCCTGGTTTTCTTTCTCCAATCAACCTTGCTAGGTTACTTACTTCTTGGTCCAGATTTTGGATTGAAGCTTGTTGATTTCTAATTGCTTGAGCATTTTGTTCATTAGTTTGTTTCTGAGATGTGAAAAATTGTGTTTGAGATTCAACTAGCTTCGACATCATATCTTCTAAATTTGGCTTTTTATCATCGGTTTGTGGTGGTTTATTTGGAAAAATAGGTCTTTGCTGGTTGTAAGTATTATTGGATACTTATTGATTGCTAGGACCTTGTTGGTTGTTGTATGGAACATTTTGGTTATAATTCTGATTTTGATTGTAGTTTGGTCATGGGGGATGATAATTATTCTGATAATTATTTCCAGGCCTTTGGTTCATATATGAAACATTCTCTCTTTGTTCCATTGTTTGTTCAATACTGAGATAATCTCTTGTCAAATGTGGTCCTCCATACTGCTCAAAACTAATTCGTATTACGTGAATATCTTTAGTCATCTTTTCCATTCGTCTCTCGAAAGCATCTAACTTTGCGAAAATGGAATCAAAGTCATGGCTAGAATCGGCTCTAGCCGCTTTAGATGATCTAACGATGTCTTTTTTTTGATGCCACTCATGTGAGTGGGAGGCTGTGTTATCAATAATTTTGTAAGCTTCAGTTACGGTTTTCTTCATAATGGAACCACCAGCTGCTATGTTGATCTCTTTTCTTGTAGTAATGTCGCATCCTTGGTAGAATATTTGTACTATTTGATAAGTGTCTAAACCATGTTAAGGACATCCTCTCAACAACTTTCCAAATCTTGTCCACGCTCCATATAAAGTTTCATTTGGCTTTTGTGTGAACGTAACAATTTCTCCTTGAAGTCTCACGGCTTTAGATGTCGAAAAGAATCTTTTAAGAAATTTCTCAACTAAAACATCCCATGTATCAATCACCCCTTCAGGTAACGATTCTAACCAATCTTTGTCTTCTCCCTTTAAAGTCCAGGGAAATAATATGAGATAGATCTGTTCATCCTCAACTCCTCTGATTTTAAATAGAGTACAGATCCTATTAAAGGTTCGAAGATGTTTGTTTGGATTTTCTTTTGGCGTACCACTAAATTGGCATTGATTAGTTACCATGTGTAGGATTTGTCCTTTGATTTCATAATCTGGCGCATTAATGTCTGGTTGAGTAATTGCATGACCTTGGCCAGTGCGTGTAGCTCTCATTTGATCTTCCATACTTAGAGGTTCCTGATTTTCCATGATTGATTTTGTTGAATTTGAATCACTAGAGGATTCTGATTTAATGGTTTCTTCCTCGACAAACTCTGGTTGTATGATTTGTGGTTCAGGAGGAATGATTAGCGGTTCAGGATCTCTGAATTGTCCCTGAATATCCTCCGGGTTCTCAATTGTGAGGTCGGGTTCAAAAAATAGATTATTGAAAATTTGAATTGGAGTACTTGGTCGACTAGATGATGATTCTAAAGAAAAATCAATGGCGACGATATTGGCTAGATGTCTTGATCGAGTTACAGGTGGTGAACGTTTTTGCTCGGTGCATTCACTGAATATCATATTAGTTATAAAGATAAAAAACTATATAAGTTATCAAATTAATAGACTTTTCTGATTTTGTCCACGTTTTGAATAGCCAATAGAAGCAGCAGGTAGCCAGGACCCTTTAAATCGGAAGCCCACAACTCGCCACTAACAAATTCAACTATTACTACGAACCAGAAAATTTTGGATGTCTATCAATTTAACCGCTTAAAATATTTTTTTTTGTCAAAATTTTGAAGATAAAATCTATGTCCTAAAAACTAGAACGTAGAAATGAGAAAGAAACAGCGCTGTCGAGAAATAAGAAGTTGGAACACAAACGTCGAAAAACAAACCGTCTAAAAATAAAAAGTCGAAAAACAATAAAAAGAAAGTAGAGCGTCGAAACTTAAAAGTCTAAAAACTAAAAATTAAAACTTGCGTCTAAAGGTATTAAAGCTTAAAGGAATTCTATATCCAAAACTGAAATGTCCCGTTCTTATTGATTAAAAACGTTCCATATTAATTGATTTCGTTGCGAGGTTTTGACCTCTATATGAGACGTTTTTCAAAGACTGCATTCATTTTAAAACAAACCATAACCTTTATTTCATCAATAAAGGTTTAAAAAGCTTTACGTAGATTATCAAATAATGATAATCTAAAATATCCTGTTTACACACGACCATTACATAATGGTTTACAATACAAATATGTTACAACAAAATAAGTTTCTTAAATGCAGTTTTTACACAATATCATACAAGCATGGACTCCAAATCTCGTCCTTATTTAAGTATGCGACAGCGGAAGCTCTTAATAATCACCTGAGAATAAACATGCTTAAAACGTCAACAAAAATGTTGGTGAGTTATAGGTTTAACCTATATATATCAAATCGTAACAATAGACCACAAGATTTCATATTTCAATACACATCCCATACATAGAGATAAAAATCATTTATATGGTGAACACCTGGTAACCGACATTAACAAGATGCATATATAAGAATATCCCCATCATTCCGGGACACCCTTCGGATATGATATAAATTTCGAAGTACTAAAGCATCCGGTACTTTGGATGGGGTTTGTTAGGCCCAATAGATCTATCTTTAGGATTCGCGTCAATTAGGGTGTCTGTTCCCTAATTCTTAGATTACCAGACTTAATAAAAAGGGGCATATTCGATTTCGATAATTCAACCATAGAATGTAGTTTCACGTACTTGTGTCTATTTTGTAAATCATTTATAAAACCTGCATGTATTCTCATCCCAAAAATATTAGATTTTAAAAGTGGGACTATAACTCACTTTCACAGATTTTTACTTCGTCGGGAAGTAAGACTTGGCCACTGGTTGATTCACGAACCTATAACAATATATACATATATATCAAAGTATGTTCAAAATATATTTACAACACTTTTAATATATTTTGATGTTTTAAGTTTATTAAGTCAGCTGTCCTCGTTAGTAACCTACAACTAGTTGTCCACAGTTAGATGTACAGAAATAAATCGATAAATATTATCTTGAATCAATCCACGACCCAGTGTATACGTATCTCAGTATTGATCACAACTCAAACTATATATATTTTGGAATCAACCTCAACCCTGTATAGTTAACTCCAACATTCACATATAGAGTGTCTATGGTTGTTCCGAAATATATATAGATGTGTCGACATGATAGGTCGAAACATTGTATACGTGTCTATGGTATCTCAAGATTACATAATATACAATACAAGTTGATTAAGTTATGGTTGGAATAGATTTGTTACCAATTTTCGCGTAGCTAAAATGAGAAAAATTATCCAATCTTGTTTTACCCATAACTTCTTCATTTTAAATCCGTTTTGAGTGAATCAAATTGCTATGGTATCATATTGAACTCTATTTTATGAATCTAAACAGAAAAAGTATAGGTTTATAGTCGGAAAAATAAGTTACAAGTCGTTTTTGTAAAGGTAGTCATTTCAGTCGAAAGAACGACGTCTAGATGACCATTTTAGAAAACATACTTCCACTTTGAGTTTAACCATAATTTTTTGATATAGTTTCATGTTCATAATAAAAATCATTTTCTCAGAATAACAACTTTTAAATCAAAGCTTATCATAGTTTTTAATTAACTAACCCAAAACAGCCCGCAGTGTTACTACGACGGCGTAAATCCGGTTTTACGGTGTTTTTCGTGTTTCCAGGTTTTAAATCATTAAGTTAGCATATCATATAGATATAGAAAATTTGTTTAGTTGATTTTAAAAGTCAAGTTAGAAGGATTAACTTTTGTTTGCGAACAAGTTTAGAATTAACTAAACTATGTTCTAGTGATTACAAGTTTAAACCTTCGAATAAGATAGCTTTATATGTATGAATCGAATGATGTTATGAACATCATTACTACCTTAAGTTCCTTGGATAAACCTACTGGAAAATAGAAAAATGGATCTAGCTTCAACGGATCCTTGGATGGCTCGAAGTTCTTGAAGTAGGATCATGACACAAAAACAAGTTCAAGTAAGATTTTTACTCGAATTAAGATAGTTTATAGTTATAGAAATTGAATCAAAGTTTGAATATGAATATTACCTTGAATAAGAAAGATAACCTACTGTATATAACAAAGTTTTCTTGATCTTAGATGATTACTTGGAATGGATTAGAAAGCTTGGAAGTAAATTAGTAAACTTGAAGGGATTTTTGAAGTGTTCTTGAAGTGTTCTTCCTATGATGATTATAGCTTGATTCTTGAAGTGATTTTTGATGAAGATGATGATTAACTACTGGAAAAATACGTTCATAATAGTGTGTGTGTGTTGAGAGAGAATTAGAAAGAGAATTGGAAGTGAAATGGAGTGAATGATGAGTGGTAATTGGTGAGTGGTGAGTGGGGTTAAAAGGAGTTCTAGTTAGTTGACTAGCTCATGGTAGAAGTTAAAATTGATTAGTCATACATGACATAATCAAGAGTGGAATCCCATGCTAGTTCCTATTGGTATATACTCATAGTAAGTACGTTTTGAAGCTGTGTATAATACGGGTAAGAATACGACTAGAATTCTTGATGAAAGAAAAGAATGGAAAAGTAACTGTAACCATTTTCATTAAGTATGAGTGTTTTGATATATGTCTTGAAGTCTTCCAAAAGTATTTTAATACATCTAAATACACTACATGTATATACATTTTAACTGAGTCGTTAAGTCATCGTTAGTCGTTACATGTAAGTGTTGTTTTGAAACCTTTAAGTTAACGATCTCAATTAATGTTGTTAACCCATTATTTATTATATTTAATGAGATGTTAAATTATTATATTATCATGATATTATGATATATTAATATATCTTAATATGATATATATACATTTAAATGTCGTTACAACGATAATCGTTACATATATGTCTCGTTTCGAAATCCTTAAGTTAGTAGTCTTGTTTATATGTATATAACTCATTGTTAATATACTTACGAAGATACTTACTTATCATAATCTCATGTTAACCATATGTATATCCATATATATATCATCATGTCATTTTTACAAGTTTTAACGTTCGTGAATCGCCAGTCAACTTGGGTGGTCAATTGTCTATATGAAACATATTTCAATTAATCAAGTCTTAACAAGTTTGATTGCTTAACATGTTGGAAACATTTAATCATGTAAATATCAATCTCAATTAATATATATAAACTTGGAAAAGTTCGGGTCACTACAGTACCTACCCGTTAAATAAATTTCGTCCCGAAATTTTAAGCTGTTGAAGGTGTTGACGAATCTTCTGGAAATAGATGTGGGCATTTCTTCTTCATCTGATCTTCACGCTCCCAGGTGAACTCGGGTCCTCTACGAGCATTCCATCGAACCTTAACAATTGGTATCTTGTTTTGCTTAAGTCTTTTAACCTCACGATCCATTATTTCGACGGGTTCTTCGATGAATTGGAGTTTTTCGTTGATTTGGATTTCATCTAACGGAATAGTGAGATCTTCTTTAGCAAAACATTTCTTCAAATTCGAGACGTGGAAAGTGTTATGTACAGCCGCGAGTTGTTGAGGTAACTCAAGTCGGTAAGCTACTGGTCCGACACGATCAATATTCTTGAATGGTCCAATATACCTTGGATTTAATTTCCCTCATTTACCAAATCGAACAACGCCTTTCCAAGGTGCAACTTTAAGCATGACCATCTCTCCAATTTCAAATTCTATATCTTTTCTTTTAATGTCAGCGTAGCTCTTTTGTCGACTTTGGGCGGTTTTCAACCGTTGTTGAATTTGGATGATCTTCTCGGTAGTTTCTTGTATAATCTCCGGACCCGTAATCTGTCTATCCCCCACTTCACTCCAACAAATCGGAGACCTGCACTTTCTACCATAAAGTGCTTCAAACGGCGCCATCTCAATGCTTGAATGGTAGCTGTTGTTGTAGAAAAATTCTGCTAACGGTAGATGTCGATCCCAACTGTTTCCGAAATCAATAACACATGCTCGTAGCATGTCTTCAAGCGTTTGTATCGTCCTTTCGCTCTGCCCATCAGTTTGTAGATGATTGGCAGTACTCATGTCTAGACGAGTTCCTAATGCTTGCTGTAATGTCTGCCAGAATCTTGAAATAAATCTGCCATCCCTATCAGAGATAATAGAGATTGGTATTCCATGTCTGGAGACGACTTCCTTCAAATACAGTCGTGCTAACTTCTCCATCTTGTCATCTTCTCTTATTGGCAGGAAATGTGCTGATTTGGTGAGACGATCAACTATTACCCAAATAGTATCAAAACCACTTGCAGTCCTTGGCAATTTAGTGATGAAATCCATGGTAATGTTTTCCCATTTCCATTCCGAGATTTCGGGTTGTTGAAGTAGACCTGATGGTTTCTGATGCTCAGCTTTGACCTTAGAACACATCAAACATTCTCCTACGTATTTAGCAACATCGGCTTTCTTACCCGGCCACCAAAAATATTTCCTGAGATCCTTGTACATCTTCGCCGTTCCAGGATGTATTGAGTATCTGGTTTTATGAGCTTCTCTAAGTATAATTTCTCTCATATCTCCAAATTTTGGTACCCAAATCCTTTCAGCCCTATACCGGGTTCCGTCTTCCCGAATATTAAGATGTTTCTCCGATCCTTTGGGTATTTCATCCTTTAAATTTCCCTCTTTTAAAACTCCTTGTTGCGCCTCCTTTATTTGAGTAGTAAGGTTATTATGAATCATTATATTCATAGATTTTACTCGAATGGGTTCTCTGTCCTTCCTGCTCAAGGCATCGGCTACCACATTTGCCTTCTCCGGGTGGTAACGAATCTCAAAGTCGTAATCATTCAATAATTCAATCCACCTACGCTGCCTCATATTCAGTTGTTTCTGATTAAATATGTGTTGAAGACTTTTGTGGTCGGTATATATAATACTTTTGACCCCATATAAGTAGTGCCTCCAAGTCTTTAATGCAAAAACAACCGCGCCTAATTCCAAATCATGCATCGTATAATTTTGTTCGTAAATCTTCAATAGTCTAGACGCATAAGCAATCACCTTCGTTCGTTGCATTAATACACAACCGAGACTTTGCTTTGATGCGTCACAATAAATCACAAAATCATCATTCCCTTCAGGCAATGACAATATAGGTGCCTGAAATGTCCCGTTCTTATTGATTAAAAATGTTCCATATTAATTGATTTCGTTGCGAGGTTTTGACCTCTATATGAAACGTTTTTCAAAGACTGCATTCATTTTAAAACAAACCATAACCTTTATTTCATCAATAAAGGTTTAAAAAGCTTTACGTAGATTATCAAATAATGATAATCTAAAATATCCTGTTTACACACGACCATTACATAATGGTTTACAATACAAATATGTTACAACAAAATAAGTTTCTTGAATGCAGTTTTTACACAATATCATACAAGCATGGACTCCAAATCTCGTCCTTATTTAAGTATGCGACAGCGGAAGCTCTTAATAATCACCAGAGAATAAACATGCTTAAAACGTCAACAAAAATGTTGGTGAGTTATAGGTTTAACCTATATATATCAAATCATAATAATATACCACAAGATTTCATATTTCAATACACACCCCATACATAGAGATAAAAATCATTCATATGGTGAACACCTGGTAACCGACATTAACAAGATGCATATATAAGAATATCCCCATCATTCCGGGACACCCTTCGGATATGATATAAATTTCGAAGTACTAAAGCATCCGGTACTTTGGATGGGGTTTGTTAGGCCCAATAGATCTATCTTTAGGATTCGCGTCAATTAGGGTGTCTGTTCCCTAATTCTTAGATTACCAGACTTAATAAAAAGGGGCATATTCGATTTCGATAATTCAACCATAGAATGTAGTTTCACGTACTTGTGTCTATTTTGTAAATCATTTATAAAACCTGCATGTATTCTCATCCCAAAAATATTAGATTTTAAAAGTGGGAGTATAACTCACTTTCACAGATTTTTACTTCGTCGGGAAGTAAGACTTGGCCACTGGTTGATTCACGAACCTATAACAATATATACATATATATCAAAGTATGTTCAAAATATATTTACAACACTTTTAATATATTTTGATGTTTTAAGTTTATTAAGTCAGCTGTCCTCGTTAGTAACCTACAACTAGTTGTCCACAGTTAGATGTACAGAAATAAATCGATAAATATTATCTTGAATCAATCCACGACCCAGTGTATACGTATCTCAGTATTGATCACAACTCAAACTAAATATATTTTGGAATCAACTTCAACCCTGTATAGCTAACTCCAACATTCACATATAGAGTGTCTATGGTTGTTCCGATATATATATAGATGTGTCGACATGATAGGTCGAAACATTGTATACGTGTCTATGGTATCTCAAGATTACATAATATACAATACAAGTTGATTAAGTTATGGTTGGAATAGATTTGTTACCAATTTTCACGTAGCTAAAATGAGAAAAATTATCCAATCTTGTTTTACCCATAACTTCTTCATTTTAAATCCGTTTTGAGTGAATCAAATTGCTATGGTTTCATATTGAACTCTATTTTATGAATCTAAACAGAAAAAGTATAGGTTTATAGTCAGAAAAATAAGTTACAAGTCGTTTTTGTAAAGGTAGTCATTTCAGTCGAAAGAACGACGTCTAGATGACCATTTTAGAAAACATACTTCCACTTTGAGTTTAACCATAATTTTTGGATATAGTTTCATGTTCATAATAAAAATAATTTTCTCAGAATAACAACTTTTAAATCAAAGTTTATCATATTTTTTAATTAACTAACCCAAAACAGCCCGCGGAGTTACTACGACGGCGTAAATCCGGTTTTACGGTGTTTTTCGTGTTTCCAGGTTTTAAATCATTAAGTTAGCATATCATATAGATATAGAACATGTGTTTAGTTGATTTTAAAAGTCAAGTTAGAAGGATTAACTTTTGTTTGCGAACAAGTTTAGAATTAACTAAACTATGTTCTAGTGATTACAAGTTTAAACCTTCGAATAAGATAGCTTTATATGTATGAATCGAATGATGTTATGAACATCATTACTACCTTAAGTTCCTTGGATAAACCTACTGGAAAAGAGAAAAATGGATCTAGCTTCAATGGATCCTTGGATGGCTCGAAGTTCTTGAAGCAGAATCATGACACGAAAACAAGTTCAAGTAAGATCATCACTTAAAATAAGATTGTTATAGTTATAGAAATTGAACCAAAGTTTGAATATGATTATTACCTTGTATTAGAATGATAACCTACTGTAAGAAACAAAGATTTCTTGAGGTTGGATGATCACCTTACAAGATTGGAAGTGAGCTAGCAAACTTGAAAGTATTCTTGATTTTATGAAACTAGAACTTTTGGAATTTATGAAGAACACTTAGAACTTGAAGATAGAACTTGAGAGAGATCAATTAGATGAAGAAAATTGAAGAATGAAAGTGTTTGTAGGTGTTTTTGGTCGTTGGTGTATGGATTAGATATAAAGGATATGTTATTTTGTTTTCATGTAAATAAGTCATGAATGATTACTCATATTTTTGTAATTTTATGAGATATTTCATGCTAGTTGCCAAATGATGGTTCCCACATGTGTTAGGTGACTCACATGGGCTGCTAAGAGCTGATCATTGGAGTGTATATACCAATAGTACATACATCTAAAAGCTGTGTATTGTACGAGTACGAATACGGGTGCATACGAGTAGAATTGTTGATGAAACTGAACGAGGATGTAATTGTAAGCATTTTTGTTAAGTAGAAGTATTTTGATAAGTGTATTGAAGTCTTTCAAAAGTGTATAAATACATATTAAAACACTACATGTATATACATTTTAACTGAGTCGTTAAGTCATCGTTAGTCGTTACATGTAAGTGTTGTTTTGAAACTTTTAGGTTAACGATCTTGTTAAATGTTGTTAACCCAATGTTTATAATATCAAATGAGATTTTAAATTATTATATTATCATGATATTATCATGTATGAATATCTCTTAATATGATATATATACATTAAATGTCTTTACAACGATAATCGTTACATATATGTCTCGTTTAAAAATCATTAAGTTAGTAGTCTTGTTTTTACATATGTAGTTCATTGTTAATATACTTAATGATATGTTTACTTATCATAGTATCATGTTAACTATATATATATCCATATATATGTCATCATATAGTTTTTACAAGTTTTAACGTTCGTGAATCACCGGTCAACTTGGGTGGTCAATTGTCTATATGAAACATATTTCAATTAATCAAGTCTTAACAAGTTTGATTGCTTAACATGTTGGAAACATTTAATCATGTAAATATCAATCTCAATTAATATATATAAACATGGAAAAGTTCGGGTCACTACAGTACCTACCCGTTAAATAAATTTCGTCCCGAAATTTTAAGCTGTTGAAGGTGTTGATGAATCTTCTGGAAATAGATGCGGGTATTTCTTCTTCATCTGATCTTCACGCTCCCAGGTGAACTCGGGTCCTCTACGAGCATTCCATCGAACCTTAACAATTGGTATCTTCTTTTGCTTAAGTCTTTTAACCTCACGATCCATTATTTCGACGGGTTCTTCGATGAATTGAAGTTTTTCGTTGATTTGGATTTCATCTAACGGAATAGTGAGATCTTCTTTAGCAAAACATTTCTTCAAATTCGAGACGTGGAAAGTGTTATGTACAGCCGCGAGTTGTTGAGGTAACTCAAGTCGGTAAGCTACTGGTCCGACACGATCAATAATCTTGAATGGTCCAATATACCTTGGATTTAATTTCCCTCGTTTACCAAATCGAACAACGCCTTTCCAAGGTGCAACTTTAAGCATGACCATCTCTCCAATTTCAAATTCTATATCTTTTCTTTTAATGTCTGCGTAGCTCTTTTGTCGACTTTGGGCAGTTTTCAACAGTTGTTGAATTTGGATGATCTTCTCGGTAGTTTCTTGTATAATCTCCGGACCCGTAATCTGTCTATCCCCCACCTCACTCCAACAAATCGGAGACCTGCACTTTCTACCATAAAGTGCTTCAAACGGCGCCATCTCAATGCTTGAATGGTAGCTGTTGTTGTAGGAAAATTCTGCTAACGGTAGATGTCGATCCCAACTGTTTCCGAAATCAATAACACATGCTCGTAGCATGTCTTCAAGCGTTTGTATCGTCCTTTCGCTCTGCCCATCAGTTTGTGGATGATAGGCAGTACTCATGTCTAGACGAGTTCCTAATGCTTGCTGTAATGTCTGCCAGAATCTTGAAATAAATCTGCCATCCCTATCAGAGATAATAGAGATTGGTATTCCATGTCTGGAGACGACTTCCTTCAAATACAGTCGTGCTAACTTCTCCATCTTGTCATCTTCTCTTATTGGCAGAAAGTGTGCTGATTTGGTGAGACGATCAACTATTACCCAAATAGTATCAAAACCACTTGCAGTCCTTGGCAATTTAGTGATGAAATCCATGGTAATGTTTTCCCATTTCCATTCCGGGATTTCGGGTTGTTGAAGTATACCTGATGGTTTCTGATGCTCAGCTTTGACCTTAGAACACGTCAAACATTCTCCTACGTATTTAGCAACATCGGCTTTCATACCCGGCCACCAAAAATGTTTCTTGAGATCCTTGTACATCTTCCCCGTTCCAGGATGTATTGAGTATCTGGTTTTATGAGCTTCTCTAAGTACCATTTCTCTCATATCTCCAAATTTTGGTACCCAAATCCTTTCAGCCCTATACCGGGTTCCGTCTTCCCGAATATTAAGATGCTTCTCCGATCCTTTGGGTATTTCATCCTTTAAATTTCCCTCTTTTAAAACTCCTTGTTGCGCCTCCTTTATTTGAGTAGTAATGTTATTATGAATCATTATATTCATAGATTTTACTCGAATGGGTTCTCTGTCCTTCCTGCTCAAGGCATCGGCTACCACATTTGCCTTCCCCGGGTGGTAACGAATCTCAAAGTCGTAATCATTCAACAATTCAATCCACCTACGCTGCCTCATATTCAGTTGTTTCTGATTAAATATGTGTTGAAGACTTTTGTGGTCGGTATATATAATACTTTTGAATCCATATAAGTAGTGCCTCCAAGTCTTTAATGCAAAGACAACTGCGCCTAATTCCAAATCATGCGTCATATAATTTTGTTCGTGAATCTTCAATTGTCTAGACGCATAAGCAATCACCTTCGTTCATTGCATTAATACACAACTGATACCTTGCTTTGATGCATCACAATAAATCACAAAATCATCATTCCCTTCAGGCAATGACAATATAGGTGCCGTAGTTAGCTTTTTCTTCAATAACTGAAACGCTTTCTCTTGTTCATCATTCCATTCAAATTTCTTCCCTTTATGCGTTAATGCAGTCAAGGGTTTTGCTATTCTGGAAAAGTCTTGGATGAACCTTCTGTAGTAACCAGCTAGTCCTAAAAACTGGCGTATGTGTTTCGGAGTTTTCGGGGTTTCCCACTTTTCAACAGTTTCTATCTTTGCCGGATCCACCTTAATACATTCTTTGTTCACTATGTGACCGAGGAATTGAACTTCTTCCAACCAAAATGCACACTTTGAAAACTTAGCGTACAATTCTTCCTTCCTCAATACTTCTAACACCTTTCTCAAATGTTCACCGTGTTCTTGGTCATTCTTTGAGTAAATAAGTATGTCATCAATGAAAACAATGACAAACTTGTCAAGGTATGGTCCACACACTCGGTTCATAAGGTCCATGAACACAGCTGGTGCATTAGTTAAACCAAACGGCATGACCATAAACTCGTAATGACCGTAACGTGTTCTGAAAGCAGTCTTTGGAATATCATCTTCTTTCACCCGCATTTGATGATACCCGGAACGTAAGTCAATCTTTGAATAAACAGACGAGCCTTGTAGTTGATCAAATAAGTCGTCGATTCTCGGTAGTGGGTAGCGATTCTTGATGGTAAGTTTGTTCAACTCTCGGTAGTCGATACACAACCTAAATTTACCATCTTTCTTCTTGACAAACAAAACAGGAGCTCCCCAAGGTGATGTGCTTGGTCGAATGAAACCACGCTCTAAAAGTTCTTGTAATTGGCTTTGCAGTTCTTTCATCTCACTGGGTGCGAGTCTGTAAGGAGCACGAGCTATTGGTGCAGCTCCTGGTACAAGATCTATTTGAAATTCAACGGATCGATGTGGGGGTAATCCCGGTAATTCTTTCGGAAATACATCGGGAAATTCTTTTGCGACGGGAACATCATTGATGCTCTTTTCTTCAGTTTGTACTTTCTCGACGTGTGCTAAAACAGCATAGCAACCTTTTCTTATTAGTTTTTGTGCCTTCAAATTACTAATAAGATGTAGCTTCGTGTTTCCCTTTTCTCCGTACACCATTAAGGGTTTTCCTTTTTCTCGTATAATGCGGATTGCATTTTTGTAACAAACGATCTCTGCTTTCACTTCTTTCAACCAGTCCATACCGATTATCACATCAAAACTCCCTAACTCTACTGGTATCAAATCAATCTTAAATGTTTCGCTAACCAGTTTAATTTCTCGATTCCGACATATATTATCTGCTGAAATTAATTTACCATTTGCTAATTCGAGTAAAAATTTACTATCCAAAGGCGTCAATGGACAACTTAATTTAGCACAAAAATCTCTACTCATATAGCTTCTATCCGCACCCGAATCAAATAAAACGTAAGCAGATTTATTGTCAATAAGAAACGTACCCGTAACAAGCTCCGGGTCTTCCTGTGCCTCTGCCGCATTAATATTGAAAACTCTTCCGCGGCCTTGTCCATTCGTGTTCTCCTGGTTCGGGCAATTTATAATAATGTGGCCCGGTTTTCCACATTTATAACAAACTACATTGGCATAGCTTGCTCCGACACTACTTGCTCCGCCATTACTCGTTCCGACACCATTTGTTCCTTTTGTTCTATTAACCCCTGGTCCGTAGACCTCACACTTCGCCGCGCTATGACCATTTCTTTTACACTTGTTGCAAAATTTGGTGCAGAACCCCGAGTGATACTTTTCACACCTTTGGCATAGCTGTTTCTGATTGTTGTTGTTGTTGCGGTTATTATTGTTGTTGGGATGATTGTTGTAGTTGCTGTTGTTGTTGTTGTTGTTGTTGTTGTTGTTGTTGTTGTTGTTGTTGTTGTTGTTGTTGTTGTTGAGCCGTTTGTTGTAGTTGCGATTGATGTTGCGATTGTTGTTGTTGTTGTATTGGTGATTCTTATCACCATTTTCCTCCCACTTTCTTTTGACTTGCTTCACATTGGCCTCTTCAGCAGTCTGTTCTTTAATTCTTTCTTCAATCTGGTTCACTAGTTTGTGAGCCATTCTACATGTCTGTTGTATGGAGGCGGGCTCGTGTGAACTTATATCTTCTTGGATTCTTTCCGGTAATCCTTTCACAAACGCGTCGATCTTCTCTTCCTCATCTTCGAATGCTCCCGGACACAATAGGCACAATTCTGTGAATCGTCTTTCGTACGTGGTAATATCAAATCCTTGGGTTCGTAACCCTCTAAGTTCTGTCTTGAGCTTATTGACCTCGGTTCTGGGACGGTACTTCTCGTTCATCAAGTGCTTGAATGCTGACCACGGTAGTGCGTACGCATCGTCTTGTCCCACTTGCTCTAGATAGGTATTCCACCATGTTAACGCAGAACCTGTGAAGGTATGCGTAGCGTACTTCACTTTGTCCTATTCAGTACACTTACTTATGGCAAACACCGATTCGACCTTCTCGGTCCACCGTTTCAATCCTATCGGTCCTTCGGTTCCATCAAATTCCAAAGGTTTGCAGGCAGTGAATTCTTTGTAGGTGCATCCTACACGATTTCCTGTACTGCTAGATCCAAGGTTATTGTTGGTATGTAGCGCAGCCTGTACTGCGGCTATGTTTGAAGCTAGAAAAGTACGGAATTCCTCTTCATTCATATTCACGGTGTGTCGAGTAGTCGGTGCCATTTCCTTCAAAATAGTCAAATGGAACAAGTTAATCATACAGAATATTAAGAGTAGTTAATAGTATTTCGTAGCATAATATGAACTCATTTATAAAAGCTTTTTCTTCATATTAGCGTTTTATAAGTTTAAATTCGGGTAGTACCTACCCGTTAAGTTCATACTTAGTAGCTAATATACAATTCAACTACTACAATTCTATATGAAAAACTGATTATAATAATATTTCGCGTTCAAACTTTTATACAATATTTTACAAACTTACAATACCGCTTATTTTACATAAAGCATGAAATATAGCACACAATAACTTTGATACAAGATAGTTGTGAAGATAATTCTAGCTAATACACAAGTCGTTCAGCAAAGGCAATAAAGACACGTAATTCATACGTCCAGAAACAAGTCATGCATTCTGGTTTTACTAGGACTACTTCCCATCCTTGGTCTTGTGCAACATAACCGTTATGGCCGTTGATAAGACAGCGTGTTGTAACGTCATCAAAGGGACGAGGGTTACGTAATGTCCAACAGTCCCGTAACAATCTAAAAACCTCATTTCTTACCCCAATTACCGACTCCGTCACTTGTGGAAATGTTTTGTTTAATAGTTGTAGCCCGATGTTCTTGTTCTCACTTTGGTGAGAAGCGAACATTACTAATCCGTAAGCATAACATGCTTCTTTATGTTGCATGTTAGCCGCTTTTTCTAAATCACGAAGTCCAATATTCGGATATATTGAGTCAAAATAATTTCTTAACCCGTTGCGTAAAATAGCATTTGGGTTCCCCGTAATATATGCGTCAAAGTAAACACATCGTAACTTATGGGTATCCCAATGTGATATCCCCCATCTTTCAAACGAAAATCTCTTATAAACCAAGACATTCTTGGAACGTTCTTCGAATGTCTTACAAACTGATCTCGCCTTAAATAGTTGTGCCGAGGAATTCTGGCCGACTCTAGACAAGATTTCATCAATCATGTCTCCGGGTAGGTCTCTTAAAATATTGGGTTGTCTATCCATTTTGTATTTTTAAACTGTAAAATAGACAAGAGTTAGATTCATAAAAAATACTTATTAATACAAGCAATTTTTACATATATCATAAAGCATAAGAACACTATATTACATATATTACACCACACGAATACAACTCTCTTGTTCCGACTCGTTCGTTTCTTCTTCTTCGATTTTTGTTCGTTTTGCCAAGTTTCTAGGGATATATGATGTTCCCCTAATACGAGCCGTCGTTATCCACATTGGTTTAGAAAAACCTGGTGGTTTAGAGGTTCCCGGGTCATTGTTACAACTTAAGGACTTCGGGGGTTGACGATACATATACAGTTCATCAGGGTTGGAATTAGATTTCTCTATTTTTATGCCCTTTCCCTTATTATTTTCTTTTGCCTTTTTAAATTCAGTTGGGGTAATTTCTATAACATCATCGGAATTCTCGTCGGAATCTGATTCATCGGAGAATTGGTAATCCTCCCAATATTTTGCTTCCTTGGCGGAAACACCATTGACCATAATTAACCTTGGTCGGTTGGTTGAGGATTTTCTTTTACTTAACCGTTTTATTATTTCCCCCACCGGTTCTATTTCTTCATCCGGTTCCGATTCTTCTTCCGGTTCCGATTCTTCTTCCGGTTCCGACTCTTCTTCCGGTTCCTCTTCGAGAACTTGTGAATCAGTCCACGAATCATTCCAATTTACATTTGACTCTTCATTATTATTAGGTGAGTCAATGGGACTTGTTCTAGAGGTAGACATCTATCACATAATATCAAACGCGTTAAGAGATTAATATATCACTGATGTCGAACGAGGTGTATATAAAATAGCTTATATTTTACTAGGAAATACTATTAAATACGATACAATTTTACACAAGATATTTATTTATTTATAGAATGGATATACTTAAACCTTGCTACAACACTTATAGGCAGTGTACCTAATCGTACAGTAGTGTAGTTTTTAGTAAGTCCGGTTCGTTCCACAGGGAAATCTTTAAACAAAGCTCAACGCTATATTAGTTTACTTTTATAAAAATACAAATATATATATAGGTAATATTATTATTATAAAGGGGGGTTTTACCGTTTAATGACCGATTTGTCGATTTTAAGACTTTAGTCGCAGTTAAAACCTAATGTAAAATATAAAATAAATACAAGACTTAAATTAAAGCGTAAAGTAAATAACGATAATGAAATTGCGAATAAAAATGCGATAAAATAAAATTACGATAATTAAAAGGTACGATAATTAAAAGTGCGATTAAATAAAATAACAATAAATAAAAGTGCGATAATTAGAAGTGCAATTAAATATAAAATAAAGGAAATTAAATATGAAATAAAAGAATTATGCTTATTTAAACTTCCGTAATCATGATGTTTGACGTGTTGATTTTAGTTTTATGCCCTTGGGTTAATTGTCCTTTGTCCTGGATTATTCAATATGTCCGTCTGGTTTTTGTCCATAACAGTCCATCAGTCATAAATATAAATTGCAAGTGTCCTTGTCAAATTATTATTATACCCGAAGATAAATATTCCAACTAATTGGGGATTCGAATTGTAACAAGGTTTTAATACTTTGTTTAATGAATACACCAGGTTATCGACTGCGTGTAAACCAAGGTTTTACTACTTTGTTAACTATTACACCAATTACCCTTGAATGTAATTTCACCCCTGTTTTAATTATTCTAGTGGCTATTAATCCATTCCCGTGTCCGGTTAAATGAACGATTATTCGTACATATAAATACCCCGCCCATCGTGTCCGATCGAGTTTATATGGTAATTTATAGGGACGCCCAATTGTAAATCTTTATATTAACATTAACAAACTTTCATTTAGTTAAACAAATATAAAGCCCATTAATAGCCCATATTCTAGTTTCCACAAGTGTCGTTCTTTTGTCCAAACCCCAATTATGGTACAAAGCCCAATTACCCAATTTTAGTAATTAGCCCAACATCATGATTACTTCGTTTTAAATAAGCATAATAATAACTTAGCTACGAGACATTAATATAAAAAGGTTGAACATAACTTACAATGATTAAAAATAGCGTAGCGTTACACGGACAGAATTTCGACTTACACCCTTATAACATTCGCTAACATACCCTTATTATTAGAATTATAATTAAAATTAAAATATAAATTATAAATATAAATATATTTACGTATGAAGAGGAAGAGAAAAAAAAAGATATGAAATTTGATCAGAATTCGGTTGGCTTTATAGCCAGAAGTGAAATTTGGGGCTCCGCGACTCGCGGCAAAATGGCCTTAAAACTCCGCGAGTCGCGGAGAGGTATTTACAGCTCACACCCTTGGAGTTTCTGGCTGCCGACGGTTTTTAATATATATATATATAATATATATATAATTAATATAATTAATTATATATTATATTATATTTATATACATAGTTAACTTGTAATTTTTAGTCCGTTGCGTCGAGCGTTAAGAGTTGACTCTGGTCCCGGTTCCGGATTTTCGAACGTCCTTGCGTACAATTTAATATCTTGTACTTTGCGTTTTGAATCTTGTACTCTTGTGATTTCGAGACGTTTCTTATCAATAATTGGAACCTTTTTGATTGTCTTTTGTACTTTTGAGCTTTTTGGTCGTTTGCGTCTTCAATTCGTCGAATCTGTCTTTTGTCTTCACCTTTTATTATTTAAACGAATATCTCTTGTAAATAGAACAATTGCAACTAAAAGCTTGTCTTTCTTGAGGAATAATGCTATGAAATATATGTTCGTTTTTAGCATTATCAAATATTCCCACACTTGAGCGTTGCTTGTCCTCAAGCAATATCGTCTTGAAATACTAGAATCACTTCTTTATTCTTCACACTTTGTACATCAGTGATTTCTATGCGGCGGTATAAACAATGGTAGTAACGATATGGTTTACAGTCCCACATGACTATAAAAATTTAGATCCATTAAAGAAATTGGATCTTTATGAAAACATTTGATCTTTTTAAAATTAAATCTAGTTTTTACCCTAGATAAGTTTTCCGGGATAACCCTTTACCGGTGTTTGCAAAATAAGTGTGGGTTTGGTGGGTTTCAGATTTGAAAATTTTAGCTCAAAACTTGCGGTTTTGTGTCACCCACTTGCTAACCTTGTATTTGGAAAGCAACACGTCCAGTTTACTTGTTCCGTATATTACCTTTCGGCAAACTACCGTCCGGTTGTAAAGGAAAGCGTTGAACAAGCAACTGTTAAGGCAATGTCCCGTGACATGCTTTTGATTATGGTCTATAACGTGTCGGACGCAATTACTATCCTTGGTAGGAGCAATAGTAAAGCTCACCCTTATAATTTGTCGGTTTGGCACAAAGTCCTGTCTTTGACCATGCTATGCAACCACCGTTCTTACGGTTGACACCCGATTTAGTTCAGGTGACCTAATGAATTCCAGGTGAATTCCTAGGATTTTACGTTCAATGGTAATGAACGCATTGAAAATAGGGTTTTCAGAAAACAAATCGGTTTGTAGTTTTGATCAAAATATTTTCTCGTTTAAGCTCGAGTTTAGATATCATCGAATTCCATGAGTTTGTAATTCTCAATCTTTAAGGTCAATCTCTAGGATTGAGTAATATCAGTCTTAAAAGCTGATTTTTAATCTTTAAGGAGATTATCCTTTCTGGGGATCTGATTCATTAGTCTTATCCAGCTAATTTGCATGGTGCCCCCCCATTGTACGAGATAAATCCTTCTCATGGTTAGGATAAATCTGACCACTTGGCGACCCTGTTTTATGCTGAGGTCCGTGGATTTCCTGCTGATTTTAGTGATGACTTTTCTAGATTTTTCGTCAACCTACAGCTGGTCTGGACGACAACTTCATGACCTAAATCAAGAAGCGCGTGTCTTTTTCGGAAGACTTTACTTCCTTTTAATGATGGAATTGATTCATCGTGTAGATCCATCTCTTCTTTTCTTTCATCGGGTAAAACAGTTTAGTTTAGTCCAAAGCAAAAGTATTTTCAGTTATTTGTTACAGATATATGTGACATATGTTTAAAATAACTTGGTAAATTTTCCCACACTTGGCTTTTTATTTTTCTTTTTATCGTCCTCTATTCCATTTTAAATGAATTTTAACATTTTTGTTTGTTTCTCAATTTATGTCCTTTCCGAGGTAACAATAATTTCGGTGTTAAAACCTAGTTTTATCGTTCATAAATATGTATAAACATGATTTGAATTCATTTAATTGAAATTTTTTTTAAAATTTTACTAGAATTGGGTAGTCAGTATATAAGATTAGTGCTGTTCTTTTTTATCAGAGTGCACTAGATTCTAATACAACTACTGCTTTACTAGTATTTTTAATGGTAACCAAGTGTTTAATATAAAAATTTTAAAATCCGAAAGAATTTAATCCCTTCCCACACTTAAGATCTTGCAATGCCCTCATTTGCAAGAAATCAGTAACAATTTAAATTATTGAGGGTGATTTGTGTGAAAATGATTAATTTTTTACCAAAGTTTCCAAATATATTGGCGTTTGTTTGCTGAATGATAAATGGTGCACATCATTTGTTCATTCCGTCTTGTTGTTATTTCACATATATTTTGCATCTTGTCGTCAAAATTAGTTGCTTTTGCTGAACTTAATGCCAGTCTTTGAAAATGCGTTGTTTTACCCTGTTGTGTACATAAGATAAACTGCAAACATATATACATATTTTTGAAGTTTGGTTTATTACCCCACATTCAAAAATTATTAAAATCTAAGAATAAAAGTTAGATAATTATAAAAATGATTGCAATATTAACAAAAGTATTAAACATATCAATAATTACAAAGTACAAAATAATAAAAAATAAATAAATAAACTAAGGATGATATTGGTACCAATAGGGGTTCCACGCATAACCATAAGTGCTATAGAATGCTTCGGCAGGGTCATACGTAGGATATGGTGGCTGCATCTCTATCGACCAAGGAGGGAAGACGGGTTTCGGTGTAGGAATATAGTTTCTACCTATATGTTGGCAATGCGCTATGATCTGGTTCTGATGAACTTGCCAATCTTCAAATGCTCTCTGTCTAGCATTTTCGTATTCCTGAGAAGCTATAAACCTATGCATTTCTTGCATCTCATTCCCCCCTCCTACATTACCTTGTTCCTGGTTTCTCTCTACCTGTGGATGTCTACCATTGTATCGTACTGCGGCGTTATTTCGCTGCTTCAAAACTTTCGCACCATGGTATACATTTAAACCTATAGTGTCGCGGGGTTCCGGCTCTTCTACTAATAATCCCCCCCGACTTATATCCACACCGAGATATTCACCAATCAAAGTAATAAAAATACCACCTCCTATTATGCTATGTGGACGCATCCCCCGAACCATAGCTGATAAATAATAACCCACACAATATGGTATACTTACAGCGCTGTGTGGGTCTCGAATACACATATGGTAAAACAAATCTTGTTCATTTACCTTTTCTTTGTTTTTACCCCTTTGTGTAATCGAATTAGCTAAAAACCTATGTATTACTCTTAATTCGGCTCTATCTATATCCAAATAAGAGTAGTTTCCCCCCTTGAAACGGTGATGGCTTGTCATTTGACTCCACACACCGTGTGTATCAAAATTCTCATCTATCTTTCTACCGTTTAGTATCAATCCTCTACAATCGGCAGACGCTAACTCCTCAGGCGTATATATACGTAAAGCCTGAGCCATGTCCAGTAAAGACATGTGGCGCATCGAACCACCTAACAAAAATCTAATAAAAGAACGATCGGTTAAACTAGCTACCCGATCATTCAACTCTATACTACATAACAACTCTTCACACCATACTTTATATACAGGTCTGCGTATGGTGAATAAACATATCCAGTCATTAAAAGAAGAATTACCATACCTCTGTACCAGTAATTCCCTAATTGGCCCGGCCAATTCTACAGCTTCCAAGGGTCCCCATTCTATGACCCTCGGTACCTCAACAACCTTGGAATGAAGAGTATGCAAACCCCGTTGATATTTTGGATAATCTATCCAAAGTCTGTCAAATCGCAGGTTCGGGTGCAACTGTTCCAAGTGCATATCTGAAAAGGTCATGACTGGATGAGGTACATCCTGCTTGTAGTAGTTATCTACCTCCTGTTGTTCCAAGTTCTCAGCAGGAGCATGACGGGCTTGGGATGAAGATTCACCCCTTTCATTCTGCAAAACACATCAAACACAAATTTTGTGCATCCAAATATGCATTAGTGTCAGCAAAATCATCAATCAAAATAATTACAATGACATTATCAATTTACATCAAACTTAAGCTTATTTTCACATTTTTATCAAATCTACACTTTTTCAAATAAGCATATACGAAAATTTTCGCCATGTTCATAAACATTCAACTCAAATAACATGTCAAAATAATCATTACTAGCAAATAAACAAGTCTCAAATGGCATTATCTTTCAAAAATCAAGTTCATGAATTTTGGACTTGAAAAAGTCCACTTTAATTCTCAAAATCATGTTTAGGCTCAAAGTTTCGATCATTTAACTACCTAGACATGTTACACTACTCAATTTAGCAACAATTCATGACAAAAATCGGCCATAACCTGTTTATATCAAAAAGCCCCAAATTGCTCAAGAACACAAACCCTAGATTATTCAAAATTTGAAGTTTAAGGCTTCTAATCATGTTAAACAGCATCAATCTAGGTTATACAAGCATAATACATAAACAATTTAAGTCTAATTACACTAAAAAGCATCAAAATCAAATTGGGTAAAAATTAGCTCAAGAACACTAAAATTCGAATTAAATGGTGTTTAGGTGTAGAAATTTACCGTTTTTCTTGAGTAGTTCTTAGATATCATCCTTCTCAACATGATTTTAGCAAAAAATTTGGTGATTAACGGTTAAAAATTGAGATTTTTGGGGGTGATTTTCGGGTTTTTCGGGGTCTTTTTTCGCTGTTAAAATTGCAGTGTTTTTGTGTGGGAGTGAACTGATCGTTCAGCTCCTTATATCTTTTTTCTGTAATTTTGTCCCTCCGCGAGTCGCGGAGGTTTTTCACTGCAAACTCCGCGAGTCGCGGAGTTTACCCTTTTTGTTTTTTTTTGTTTTTTTTTTTTTTTATAATCTTTAACTTATAAAACAATTAAGAAATTAATTTTAAAATTTTGTTTCCCTTGTTATTTAGGACGAGGTCGTTTCGGATCGATGTCCTAGTCCGTCCTTCGACAAAATTTTAAAATTTGTCTTTTTGTAGCGATTGTTTTAAAAGCTAAGATTTTTGGGTTTTTTAATGTTTTTGGCATACTTTAAATCAATAAGATTAAAAATAATGATAATAAAAGTTCTCGTCCCTCCCTCGGGTAAAGCAATTTCGGTTCAAAGACCTAGTCTTCAACTTACGACGAATTTTTAAAATCATATTCTTAACTTAATGAGATAAAGTAAATTTTTGTTTTTAAATTCACACAACATAAATATAAAATTCAAAATTAAAATTAAAAATTCACACCAAACTCAAAATTTAAAATGCATAAAATTAAAAAATTCATATTCTAAAAATTAAAAATTCACACCAAACTTAATTTAAAAATTCATATTATAAATTCACACCAAACTTATATTAATTTTTCAAATATTTACAATTTTTTAAAAATATTGTTTTTACAAAGTTTACAATATTAATTTAAGATTTAAATATTAATTTTTTTAAAAACATGGTAAAAATAAAATTGAAAATCTTTTTGTCTTTTTATCCCACTTTAATCAATCAAATATTATCAAAAATATGCGCCCCTCTTTTCGGTAAAGTAATTTCGGTTCCAAGACCTAATTTAACTCATGACGAATTTTTGAAATATTTTGGTTTGATTGTTTAAAGATATTTATACCTTAAGAATAAACGTTAAATTTCGCAGTGATGTAATAAATTTTTGAATGATATCAATAATTTCGGTCGCCAAACCTAATTTTATTCAATACCAATTTAATACTTTTTAGCGAACAAATTAGCGTTTATTATCAAAAGGTTAAAAATAAAAATAAAAATAAAAACTGTACAGACATACCTGTGAAATAGATTTCTTAGTTATATGATCTATTATATTCATAAGATAGTCGGTTTAATTGGTTTTCCATGGCTGCATAGGCGTAACCTCGAGCATTCATTGTCTTTTCTTCTAAACATATGAACGGTCCGTCTCTGCATAAAGTAACAAATTCGGTATTTGAATAGGTTTGATTATTTGAACATTTACCTCCATGTGACCATTTTCCGCATTTGTGACATCGTTCTAGGTGTCGTGCTCTTCTTTTTGCTGCGGATTTTGATATTCCTTTACCAAATTGTAACTTATTATCTTCGCATCTGGATCCTTTTCTAACTCCGTCCATTCTTTCTCTGATTACTGATACTATTTCACTCGGGAGTATGTCATTATTACGTTTAGTGATCAAAGCGTGTAGCATTAGACCATGGTTTAATTCACAGGCAGTCTTCATTTCGTAAAAACCTAAAAAAATAAAAATTCAGAATGGGGGGAGAAGACTAGTTCTTTAGGGTCTGCTAGGGAAAGACCATACGTGTTCCATTTTCGAAAACTACACGAAAACAGACAATCTAACTCTAACAGAAATACATATTATCCCTTAAACACTTGATTCTCCCCACACTTAGTTAGCTGTGGTGTCGAAATTGTGATTAACTTCGTTGTCGACTTCCATCGGACCATGTATGTAATGTTTAACTCTGTGACCATTAACTTTAAATTCAATCCCATTTGAATTTATTAATTCTATCGTTCCGTATGGGAAAACTCTTTTGACTATGAATGGTCCAGACCATCTTGATTTCAATTTTCCAGGAAATAGCTTGAATCGTGAATTGAAAAGAAGAACTCTGTCTCCTTCTTTGAATTCTTTTGAACTTCTGATTCTTTTATCATGCCATTTCTTCGTTCTTTCTTTATAGATTAACGAATTTTCGTATGCTTCATGTCTTAATTCTTCTAATTCGTTTAGTTGACTTAATCGTAGACGTCCGGCTTCATGTAAATCAAGATTACATGTCTTCAAAGCCCAAAATGCTTTGTGTTCAATTTCTACTGGAAGATGACATGCTTTTCCATAAACAAGTCTAAAAGGTGTGGTTCCAATTGGAGTTTTGTAGGCTGTTCTAAAAGCCCAGAGTGCATCCTCCAATTTAATGGACCATTCCTTCGGATTTGATCCTACGGTTTTCTCTAGAATACGTTTTAAAGCTCGGTTTGTATTTTCAACTTGTCCACTTGTTTGTGGATGATATGCGGTGGAGATTTTATGAGTTACTCCATATCTTTTAAGAACTTTCTCAAGTTGATTATTACAGAAATGAGTACCCCGATCACTTATTAAAGCTTTCGGTGTTCCAAACCTTGCAAAAAGACGTTTTAAAAAGTTGACTACAACTCGTGCATCGTTAGTTGGGAGAGCTTGTGCTTCCGCCCATTTAGATACATAATCAATGGCTACGAGTATATATAGATTATTATGAGATTTTGGAAATGGACCCATAAAGTCAATACCCCAAATGTCAAATACTTCACATACTTGGATGACATTTTGTGGCATTTCATCACGTTGACTTATTTTTCCGGCCCTTTGACATGCATCACAGGATTTGCAAAGAAGGTGTGCGTCTTTGTAAATTGTAGGCCAATAGAATCCAGCTTCATAAACTTTTCTTGCTGTTAGTTGAGGCCCATAATGCCCTCCTGTTGGTCCTGTGTGACAATGGTTTAAAATTTTACTAGCTTCATCTCCAAATACACATCGGCGTATTATTCCATCGGGACAACTTTTAAACAAATGTGGATCTTCCCAGAAATAGTGTTTTATATCACTGAAGAATTTCTTTCGTCTTTGGTACGATAATCCTTTTTCAAGGAATCCACAAACTAAGTAGTTTGCATAGTCTGCAAACCATGGGATTTCTTTATAATCTATCTTCAATAGATATTCATCAGGAAAGTTGTCTTGTATGGCCGATTCATTCAGAACTTCTAATTCGGGATTTTCAAGACGAGAAAGATGATCAGCGGCGAGATTTTCTGCTCCTCTTTTATCTCGGATTTCAATATCAAACTCTTGTAAGAGTAAGATCCAACGGATTAATCTTGGTTTAGCATCTTGTTTTGAAAATAGGTATCTAAGAGCAGAATGGTCGGTATAGACCACCGTTTTTGCTAGAACGAGATATGATCGAAATTTGTCAAAAGCAAAGACAATAGCAAGGAGTTCTTTTTCAGTAGTTGTATAGTTCGTTTGTGCTCCTTGTAATGTCTTACTAGCATAATATATAGGTTGAAATCGTTTTTCGATCCTTTGTCCTAAAACGGCTCCCATTGCAAAATCACTTGCATCGCACATTAGTTCAAATGGTAGATTCCAATTTGGTGTTATCATGATCGGCGCATTAGTGAGTTTTTCTTTAAGAATATTAAAAGATTTGATACATTCATCTGAAAAGATGAATGGCGCATCCTTTTCTAGGAGTTTATTCATAGGAGTGGCAATTTTAGAAAAATCTTTTATGAAACGTCGGTAAAAACCGGCATGCCCTAGAAAACTCCTAACTCCTCTAACATTTGTGGGATGTGGAAGTTTAGCAATTACATCTACTTTAGCTCTATCCACTTCAATTCCTTCTTTTGAAATTTTATGTCCAAGAACGATGCCTTCTTTAACCATGAAATGGCATTTCTCCCAATTAAGTACTAGATTTGATTTTTCGCATCTAATTAGCATTCGTTCCAGATTAACTAGACATGATTTAAATGTATTACCGAAAACTGAAAAGTCATCCATGAATACTTCCATGCATTCTTCTATCATGTCATGAAAAATCGCCATCATACACCTTTGAAAGGTTGCAGGGGCGTTACAAAGTCCAAATGGCATGCGTTTGTAAGCAAAAGTACCATAAGGGCACGAGAATGTGGTTTTCTCTTGATCTTCGGGTGCTATTGGAATTTGAAAATATCCGGAAAATCCATCTAGAAAACAATAGTAACTATTTCCGGCTAATCTTTCCAACATTTGATCAATGAAAGGTAAGGGAAAGTGATCTTTTCTGGTGGCGTCATTTAATTTTCTATAATCAATACATACACGCCATCCTGTTACAGTCCTAGTAGGAATAAGCTCATTTTTCTCATTTGTGATGACAGTCATGCCACCCTTCTTAGGCACGCATTGAACTGGGCTTACCCATGGACTATCAGAAATTGGATATATCAAACCTGCATCTAGCAGCTTAATAATCTCTTTCTTAACTACATCTTGCATATTAGGATTTAGTCTTCGTTGGCGTTGCACATACGTTTTATGACCTTCTTCCATAAGGATTTTATGTGTGCAATACGAAGGACTTATTCCTTTAATATCATGAATCTTCCATGCAATGGCTGGTTTATGAGCTTTCAACACAGAAATGAGTTGTGATTTCTCATTTTCAGTAAGAGAAGACGATATTATTACAGGTAATTCAGATTCACCATGTAAATAAGCGTATTCCAAATGGTTTGGAAGTGGCTTTAACTCTAATTTCGGAGGTTCTTCTATCGATGATTTATATCGATATCTGTCTTCTTCTTTTAGCATTTGAATTTCTTCTGTTGTTGGTTCATATCCATTAGCTATAAGTGTAGCTAACATTTCAGCTTCATCAATTGGTTCATTACCTTCTCCTAAAGAACATTCTCCTATTCCTTGTAATTCTGGAAATTCTTCTAATAATTCTGCATGTGCATCTATAGTTTGAATATAATAACATGTATCATCTGCAGATTGTGGTTGTTGCATTGCTCTATCAACTGAAAAGGTAACACTCTCATCCTCTATACTTAGGGTCAGTTTCTTACCGAACACGTCTATCATTGCTTTAGCCGTGTTTAAGAATGGTCTTCCTAATATGAGAGGAACTTGAGAATCTTCTTCCATGTCCAAAACAACAAAATCTACTGGAAATACTAAAGTACCAACTTTAACTAGCATGTTCTCCATTATCCCTCTAGGATATTTTATTGATCGATCGGCTAGTTGTATGCTTATTCTTGTTGGTTTCAATTCTCCAAGGTCTAGTTTAGCGTATAGTGAATACGGCATTAGATTTATACTAGCACCTAAGTCTGCTAATGCTTCTATTGAACTAAGACTACCCAGAAAACATGGAATTGTGAAACTTCCTGGATCAGATAGTTTTTCTGGTATCTTATTCAACAGCACTGCTGAACAATTTGCATTCATAGTAACAGCCGAGAGTTCTTCCATTTTCTTTCTATTCGTGATTAGATCTTTCAAGAATTTAGCATATCTTGGCATTCCTGAAATTACATCAATGAAAGGAAGATTTACATTTATCTGTTTAAACATATCCAAGAATTTGGATTGCTCGGCTTCAAGTTTTTCCTTCTTCATTTTACTCGGATAAGGAAGTGGTGGTTGGTATGGTTTAACATAAGGTTTATTCTTAACTGTGTTATCTTCATTAACCTTTTCAACTACCGGTTCTTTTTCCTTTTCTTTATCAGGTTGTGGTTCTTGTGGAGTAGGAATAGTTTCATCAGAAGTTACAGGTATTTCAGGTGGTTTAAGTGTTGTACCACTTCTTGTGGTAATAGCTTTAGCTGTTTCATTCCGGGGGTTAGCATTTGTATCACTAGGTAGACTTCCCGGTTTTCTTTCACCTATTAACCTTGCTAGGTTACTTACTTCTTGTTCCAGATTTTGAATAGAAGCTTGTTGATTTCTAAATGCTTGGGCATTTTGTTCATTGGTTTGTTTTTGAGATGTGAAAAACTGCGTTTGAGTTTCAACTAGCTTCGTCATCATATCTTCTAAATTCGGCTTTTTATCATCGGTTTGTTGTGGTGGTTTGTTTTGAAAATTCGTTCTTTGCTGATTATAAGTATTATTGGATACTTGTTGATTGCTAGGACCTTGTTGGTTATTGTATGGAATATTTCGGTTATAATTCTGGTTTTGATTGTAAATCGGTCTTGGCGGTTGATAATTATTCTGATAATTATTTCCAGGCCTTTGGTTTATGTATGAAATATTCTCTCTTTGTTCCATTGTTAATTCAATACTGAGACAATCTTTTGTCAAATGTGGTCCTCCACACTGCTCACAACTAATTCGTATAGAGTGAATATCCTTAGTCATCTTTTCCATTCGTCTCTCGAAAGCATCTATCTTTGCCGAAATGGAATCTAAGTCATGGCTAGAATCGGCTCTAGCTGCTTTAGATGATCTAATGATATCTTTTTCTTGGTGCCACTCATGTGAGTGGGAAGCAGTGTTATCAATAATTTTGTAAGCATCAGTTTCGGTTTTCTTCATAATCGAACCACCAGCTGCTATATCTATGTCTTTCCTTGTAGTGATGTCGCATCCTTGGTAGAATATTTGTACTATTTGACAGGTGTCTAAACCATGTTGCGGACATCCTCTTAACAACTTTCCATATCTTGTCCACGCCTCATATAGAGTTTCATTTGGCTTCTGTGTGAACGTAACAATTTCTGCTTGAAGTCTTACGGCTTTAGATGCAGGAAAGAATTGTTTAAGAAATTTGTCAATTAAAACATCCCATGTATCAATCGCCCCTTCAGGTAACGATTCTAACCAATCTTTGGCTTCTCCCTTTAAAGTCCAGGGAAATAACATGAGATATATCTGTTCATCCTCCACTTCTCGTATTTTAAATAGTGTGCAGATCCTATTAAAGGTACGTAGATGTTCATTTGGATCTTCCTTCGGCGTACCACTAAATTGGCATTGATTAGTCACCATGTGTAGAATTTGTCCTTTGATTTCATAATCTGGCGCATTAATGTCTGGATGAGTAATTGCGTGACCTTGGCCAGTGCGTTTAGCTCTCATTCGGTCTTCCATACTTAAAGGTTCCAGATTCTCCATAATTGAATTTGTTGAATCGGTATCACTAGATGATTCTGATTTAATAGTTCGTTCCTCAACAATCTCTGTTTGAATGATTGGTGGTTCCGGAGGAAAGTTTAGTGGTTCAGGATCTATGAACCGTTCCTGAATATTTTCTGGATTCTCAATTGTGAGGTTGGGTTCAAAAAATGGATTATCGGAAATTTGAACTGAAGTACTTGGTCGACTGGATGACGATTCTAAAGAAAAATCAACGGCGGTTATATTTGTTAAACGATGTCTTGATCTAGTTACAGGTGGTGAACGTACAAAAGGTGATGAACGTCTTGCTCGGTGCATTCACTGAATATCCTATTAGTTTTTAAAAAGAAAGAAAAATTATAATAAGTTATCCAATCAATAGACTTTTCTGATTTTGCCCACGTTTCGAATAGCCAAAAGATGCAGCAGAGGGGCAGGATTCGTTTGGTCTCAATATAATTGAGGACTGTTTGGCTCCAATAACCCGGTCCACGTACAAATCCAACTATTACTACGAACCAGAAAATTTTGATGTCTATTAATTTAACCACTTAAAATAAATTTTCGTAATTTTAAGAAATTTAGATAAGAAGTAGAATAAAATTCTAAGTCCTAAAAACTAGAATGGCGAGAAATAAGAGAGAAAAAGAGTTTGTCGAAAAAGGTTGAAAAAGAAAAATGGTTGAAAAATAAAAGGTGACGGAAAAATAAAAGAAACTTATAAAAACTTAAAAATACTTAACTAATTTAACCTTATTACTACAACTAACTTAAAATTATAATCGCAAATTGATATTACTAATTGGAATGATAATTGATACATAGTAAAAGGTCTAAAAATATTAAAGCTTACAGGAAAAACTAAATCCCAAATGGAAATAACTTAAAAAGAAACTAAAACTTAAAAAGGCGTTGCAAAATTCTAAAGCACCTAAATCTTAGTCTAAAGAAAAAGCACTTAAGGAATTCTACGGCAAAGCCTAAAAATATAGGAGTAAAAATAACTATAGCTAAAACTAAGTTTAAAATTAAATATGAGCTAAAAAATACAAATATTACGCTACAACGATTAAAAAGGTACAAAAATATAAAAATATACAAAAAGTTGTAAAAAGTACAATTTTTATAAAAATATTATTTTTATATTATTTATTTAATAAAACTACTAATTTTATAATTTAATTAAACTTATTTAAACTAAATACATAAATTAAATAAAAATAAAACTTAAAACTAATAATAATAATAATAATAATAATAATAATAATAAGGTTTAAATAATAATAATAAATAATAACCCGTAATTAATGCGGTTTTAGGGTTTTTTGTCCGTGTGTCAGAAGGTCTCCGCGAGTCGCGGCAAATAGAGAAGAAAACCCCGCGAGTCGCGGGGTTCAGGAATTCAGCTGACAGGTTTCACTTTTTACGCGTTTTTCTTTATTTTTTTTTTTTATTTTATGTTTTCTGTTTTTTTTTTTTTTTTTTAAAAATAAAAATAAAAGATGTTTAATAGAATTTATATTTTTATAAACTAAAATAGAAATAAAGAAACTTATAAAACTTAAATATTTAACAAAATCTTAAAAATGCTTATATTTTTGTTTTTCTTTTTATATTTTTCGAATTTTTAAAACGTAATTTTACAAAAACGACTTTTAATAAAAGTAGATAAAAATCTTTTTTTTTTTTTTATATTAGCGTTGCGCTTCCGGCTTTTAAGAGTTATTCCCCGGCAGCGGCGCCAAAAATACTTGATGTCGAACGAGGTGTATATAAAATAGCTTATATTTTACTAGGAAATACTATTAAATACGATACAATTTTACACAAGATATTTATTTATTTATAGAATGGATATACTTAAACCTTGCTACAACACTTATAGGCAGTGTACCTAATCGTACAGTAGTGTAGTTTTTAGTAAGTCCGGTTCGTTCCACAGGGAAATCTTTAAACAAAGCTCAACGCTATATTAGTTTACTTTTATAAAAATACAAATATATATATAGGTAATATTATTATTATAAAGGGGGGTTTTACCGTTTAATGACCGGTTTGTCGATTTTAAGACTTTAGTCGCAGTTAAAACCTAATGTAAAATATAAAATAAATACAAGACTTAAATTAAAGCGTAAAGTAAATAACGATAATGAAATTGCGAATAAAAATGCGATAAAATAAAATTACGATAATTAAAAGGTACGATAATTAAAAGTGCGATTAAATAAAATAACAATAAATAAAAGTGCGATAATTAGAAGTGCAATTAAATATAAAATAAAGGAAATTAAATATGAAATAAAAGAATTATGCTTATTTAAACTTCCGTAATCATGATGTTTGACGTGTTGATTTTAGTTTTATGCCCTTGGGTTAATTGTCCTTTGTCCTGGATTATTCAATATGTCCGTCTGGTTTTTGTCCATAACAGTCCATCAGTCATAAATATAAATTGCAAGTGTCCTTGTCAAATTATTATTATACCCGAAGATAAATATTCCAACTAATTGGGGATTCGAATTGTAACAAGGTTTTAATACTTTGTTTAATGAATACACCAGGTTATCGACTGCGTGTAAACCAAGGTTTTACTACTTTGTTAACAATTACACCAATTACCCTTGAATGTAATTTCACCCCTGTTTTAATTATTCTAGTGGCTATTAATCCATTCCCGTGTCCGGTTAAATGAACGATTATTCGTACATATAAATACCCCGCCCATCGTGTCCGATCGAGTTTATATGGTAATTTATAGGGACGCCCAATTGTAAATCTTTATATTAACATTAACAAACTTTCATTTAGTTAAACAAATATAAAGCCCATTAATAGCCCATATTCTAGTTTCCACAAGTGTCGTTCTTTTGTCCAAACCCCAATTATGGTACAAAGCCCAATTACCCAATTTTAGTAATTAGCCCAACATCATGATTACTTCGTTTTAAATAAGCATAATAATAACTTAGCTACGAGACATTAATATAAAAAGGTTGAACATAACTTACAATGATTAAAAATAGCGTAGCGTTACACGGACAGAATTTCGACTTACACCCTTATAACATTCGCTAACATACCCTTATTATTAGAATTATAATTAAAATTAAAATATAAATTATAAATATAAATATATTTACGTATGAAGAGGAAGAGAAAAAAAAAGATATGAAATTTGATCAGAATTCGGTTGGCTTTATAGCCAGAAGTGAAATTTGGGGCTCCGCGACTCGCGGCAAAATGGCCTTAAAACTCCGCGAGTCGCGGAGAGGTATTTACAGCTCACACCCTTGGAGTTTCTGGCTGCCGACGGTTTTTAATATATATATATAATATATATATAATTAATATAATTAATTATATATTATATTATATTTATATACATAGTTAACTTGTAATTTTTAGTCCGTTGCGTCGAGCGTTAAGAGTTGACTCTGGTCCCGGTTCCGGATTTTCGAACGTCCTTGCGTACAATTTAATATCTTGTACTTTGCGTTTTGAATCTTGTACTCTTGTGATTTCGAGACGTTTCTTATCAATAATTGGAACCTTTTTGATTGTCTTTTGTACTTTTGAGCTTTTTGGTCGTTTGCGTCTTCAATTCGTCGAATCTGTCTTTTGTCTTCACCTTTTATTATTTAAACGAATATCTCTTGTAAATAGAACAATTGCAACTAAAAGCTTGTCTTTCTTGAGGAATAATGCTATGAAATATATGTTCGTTTTTAGCATTATCAATCACATAATATTCACATGTTAAAAATATATAGTTTCCAACAAAATTTGTTAAGCAATCATTTTTCAAGTAAACACGGTCGAAGTCCAGACTCACTAATGCATCCTAACAAACTAGATAAGACACACTAATGCAAAATTCTGGTTCTCTAAGACCATCGCTCGGATACCAACTGAAATGTCCCGTTCTTATTGATTAAAAACGTTCCATATTAATTGATTTCGTTGCGAGGTTTTGACCTCTATATGAGACGTTTTTCAAAGACTGCATTCATTTTAAAACAAACCATAACCTTTATTTCATCAATAAAGGTTTAAAAAGCTTTACGTAGATTATCAAATAATGATAATCTAAAATATCCTATTTACACACGACCATTACATAATGGTTTACAATACAAATATGTTACAACAAAATAAGTTTCTTGAATGCAGTTTTTACACAATATCATACAAGCATGGACTCCAAATCTCATCCTTATTTAAGTATGCGACAGCGGAAGCTCTTAATAATCACCTGAGAATAAACATGCTTAAAACGTCAACAAAAATGTTGGTGAGTTATAGGTTTAACCTATATATATCAAATCATAATAATAGACCACAAGATTTCATATTTCAATACACACCCCATACATAGAGATAAAAATCATTCATATGGTGAACACCTGGTAACCGACATTAACAAGATGCATATATAAGAATATACCCATCATTCCGGGACACCCTTCGGATATGATATAAATTTCGAAGTACTAAAGCATCCGGTACTTTGGATGGGGTTTGTTAGGCCCAATAGATCTATCTTTAGGATTCGCGTCAATTAGGGTGTCTGTTCCCTAATTCTTAGATTACCAGACTTAATAAAAAGGGACATATTCGATTTCGATAATTCAACCATAGAATGTAGTTTCATGTACTTGTGTCTATTTTGTAAATCATTTATAAAACCTGCATGTATTCTCATCCCAAAAATATTAGATTTTAAAAGTGGGACTATAACTCACTTTCACAGATTTTTACTTCGTCGGGAAGTAAGACTTGGCCACTGGTTGATTCACGAACCTATAACAATATATACATATATATCAAAGTATGTTCAAAATATATTTACAACACTTTTAATATATTTTGATGTTTTAAGTTTATTAAGTCAGCTGTCCTCGTTAGTAACCTACAACTAGTTGTCCACAGTTAGATGTACAGAAATAAATCGATAAATATTATCTTGAATCAATCCACGACCCAGTGTATACGTATCTCAGTATTGATCACAACTCAAACTAAATATATTTTGGAATCAACCTCAACCCTGTATAGCTAACTCCAACATTCACATATAGAGTGTCTATGGTTGTTCCGAAATATATATAGATGTGTCGACATGATAGGTCGAAACATTGTATACGTGTCTATGGTATCTCAAGATTACATAATATACAATACAAGTTGATTAAGTTATGGTTGGAATAGATTTGTTACCAATTTTCACGTAGCTAAAATGAGAAAAATTATCCAATCTTGTTTTACCCATAACTTCTTCATTTTAAATCCGTTTTGAGTGAATAAAATTGCTATGGTTTCATATTGAACTCTATTTTATGAATCTAAACAGAAAAAGTATAGGTTTATAGTCGGAAAAATAAGTTACAAGTCGTTTTTGTAAAGGTAGTCATTTCAGTCGAAAGAACGAAGTCTAGATGACCATTTTAGAAAACATACTTCCACTTTGAGTTTAACCATAATTTTTGGATATAGTTTCATGTTCATAATAAAAATAATTTTCTCAGAATAACAACTTTTAAATCAAAGTTTATCATAGTTTTTAATTAACTAACCCAAAACAGCCCGCGGTGTTACTACGACGGCGTAAATCCGGTTTTACGGTGTTTTTCGTGTTTATAGGTTTTAAATCATTAAGTTAGCATATCATATAGATATAGAACATGTGTTTAGTTGATTTTAAAAGTCAAGTTAGAAGGATTAACTTTTGTTTGCGAACAAGTTTAGAATTAACTAAACTATGTTCTAGTGATTACAAGTTTAAACCTTCGAATAAGATAGCTTTATATGTATGAATTGAATGATGTTATGAACATCATTACTACCTTAAGTTCCTTGGATAAACCTACTGGAAAAGAGAAAAATGGATCTAGCTTCAATGGATCCTTGGATGGCTCGAAGTTCTTGAAGCAGAATCATGACACGAAAACAAGTTCAAGTAAGATCATCACTTAAAATAAGATTGTTATAGTTATAGAAATTGAACCAAAGTTTGAATATGATTATTACCTTGTATTAGAATGATAACCTACTGTAAGAAACAAAGATTTCTTGAGGTTGGATGATCACCTTACAAGATTGGAAGTGAGCTAGCAAACTTGAAAGTATTCTTGATTTTATGAAACTAGAACTTTTGGAATTTATGAAGAACACTTAGAACTTGAAGATAGAACTTGAGAGAGATCAATTAGATGAAGAAAATTGAAGAATGAAAGTGTTTGTAGGTGTTTTTGGTCGTTGGTGTATGGATTAGATATAAAGGATATGTTATTTTGTTTTCATGTAAATAAGTCATGAATGATTACTCATATTTTTGTAATTTTATGAGATATTTCATGCTAGTTGCCAAATGATGGTTCCCACATGTGTTAGGTGAATCACATGGGCTGCTAAGAGCTGATCATTGGAGTGTATATACCAATAGTACATACATCTAAAAGCTGTGTATTGTACGAGTACGAATACGGGTGCATACGAGTAGAATTGTTGATGAAACTGAACGAGGATGTAATTGTAAGCATTTTTGTTAAGTAGAAGTATTTTGATAATTGTATTGAAGTCTTTCAAAAGTGTATAAATACATATTAAAACACTACATGTATATACATTTTAACTGAGTCGTTAAGTCATCGTTAGTCGTTACATGTAAGTGTTGTTTTGAAACTTTTAGGTTAACGATCTTGTTAAATGTTGTTAACCCAATGTTTATAATATCAAATGAGATTTTAAATTATTATATTATCATGATATTATCATGTATGAATATCTCTTAATATGATATATATATACATTAAATGTCTTTACAACGATAATCGTTACATATATGTCTCGTTTAAAAATCATTAAGTTAGTAGTCTTGTTTTTACATATGTAGTTCATTGTTAATATACTTAATGATATGTTTACTTATCATAGTATCATGTTAACTATATATATATCCATATATATGTCATCATATAGTTTTTACAAGTTTTAACGTTCGTGAATCACCGGTCAACTTGGGTGGTCAATTGTCTATATGAAACATATTTCAATTAATCAAGTCTTAACAAGTTTGATTGCTTAACATGTTGGAAACATTTAATCATGTAAATATCAATCTCAATTAATATATATAAACATGGAAAAGTTCGGGTCACTACAGTGCCGTAGTTAGCTTTTTCTTCAATAACTGAAACGCTTTCTCTTGTTCATCATTCCATTCAAATTTCTTCCCTTTATGCGTTAATGCAGTCAAGGGTTTTGCTATTCTGGAAAAGTCTTGGATGAACCTTCTGTAGTAACCAGCTAGTCCTAAAAACTGGCGTATGTGTTTCGGAGTTTTCGGGGTTTCCCACTTTTCAACAGTTTCTATCTTTGTCGGATCCACCTTAATACATTCTTTGTTCACTATGTGACCGAGGAATTGAACTTCTTCCAACCACAATGCACACTTTGAAAACTTAGCGTACAATTCTTCCTTCCTCAATACTTCTAACACCTTTCTCAAATGTTCACTGTGTTCTTGGTCATTCTTTGAGTAAATAAGTATGTCATCAATGAAAACAATAACAAACTTGTCAAGGTATGGTCCACACACTCGGTTCATAAGGTCCATGAACACAGCTGGTGCATTAGTTAAACCAAACGGCATGACCATAAACTCGTAATGACCGTAACGTGTTCTGAAAGCAGTCTTTGGAATATCATCTTCTTTCACCCGCATTTGATGATACCCGGAACGTAAGTCAATCTTTGAATAAACAGACGAGCCTTGTAGTTGATCAAATAAGTCGTCGATTCTCGGTAGTGGGTAGCGGTTCTTGATGGTAAGTTTGTTCAACTCTCGGTAGTCGATACACAACCTGAATGTACCATCTTTCTTCTTGACAAACAAAATAGGAGCTCCCCACGGTGATGTGCTTGGTCGAATGAAACCACGCTCTAAAAGTTCTTGTAATTGGCTTTGCAGTTCTTTCATCTCGCTGGGTGTGATTCTGTAAGGAGCACGAGCTATTGGTGCAGCTCCTGGTACAAGATCTATTTGAAATTCAACGGATCGATGTGGGGGTAATCCCGGTAATTCTTTCGGAAATACATCGGGAAATTCTTTTGCAATGGGAACATCATTGATGATCTTTTCTTCAGTTTGTACTTTCTCGACGTGTGCTAGAATAGCATAGCAACCTTTTCTTATTAGTTTTTGTGCCTTCAAATTACTAATAAGATGTAGCTTCGTGTTGCCCTTTTCTCCGTACACCATTAAGGGTTTTCCTTTTTCTCGTATAATGCGAATTGCATTTTTGTAACAAACGATCTCTGCTTTCACTTCTTTCAACCAGTCCATACCGATTATCACATCAAAACTCCCTAACTCTACTGGTATCAAATCAATCTTAAATGTTTCGCTAACCAGTTTAATTTCTCGATTCCGACATATATTATCTGCTGAAATTAATTTACCATTTGCTAATTCGAGTAAAAATTTACTATCCAAAGGCGTCAATGGACAACTTAATTTAGCACAAAAATCTCTACTCATATAGCTTCTATCCGCACCCGAATCAAATAAAACGTAAGCTGATTTATTGTCAATAAGAAACGTACCCGTAACAAGCTCTGGGTCTTCCTGTGCCTCTGCCGCATTAATATTGAAAACTCTTCCGCGGCCTTGTCCATTCGTGTTCTCCTGGTTCGGGCAATTTCTAATAATGTGGCCCGGTTTTCCACATTTATAACAAACTACATTGGCATAACTTGCTCCGACACTACTTGCTCCGAAACTACTTGCTCCGCCATTACTCGTTCCGACACCATTTTTATGTAAAACGTCGATATCCATTTTTCTTAATTACCTACACTCTATAAATTTACTTTCACATTAAATAATATGAAAGCTAATTAGTTATCTTATCAAAGTCATGAAGAAAATATTGTAAAGCATGAATTGAAAATCAAACAGGAATTTCCACTAATCTGTCTAACTCTCGCTACTTGACACTTTGTCCTCACTTGAAGATCACTTTACCATTATTTTTGAATACCGTTAAAAGGAAAGGTTTCCTAAATCAAAGTGGACCTCTCAACAGAGACCCGTAATTATATCACAATGTATCTGATAATTCAATCATTTGATATTATCATTTAATTCCGTCAATAAATATATTATACATATATTGAAATAAATACATTCATGTAAAGTATTAGAATTATATATACATATCTATATACACATAAATGTTCGTGAATCGTTGAGCACAGTCAAAGAGTAATTGATTACATGAATGTAGTTCTAACATTTTTGAGACTCAACATTACAAACTTTGCTTATTGTGTCAGAAACATATAAAGATTAGGTTTAAATTTGGTCAGAAATTTCTGGGTCGTCACAGTACCTACCCGTTAAAGAAACTTCGTCCCGAAATTTGATTAGGATCATCATTTTTGACAATAAGTATGTTTTCATGACGAATACGAGTTGAAAATTAGAGTTTTATAATTAGTGAGTAGTATGGATAAAACAATTCGTTCATGTGAAGAGTACGAGTGAAGCTATTGCAAAAGAGTGAAATGAGTAAATGCAGGTTCGTCTTAACCGTTGATGAAATGTCCCGTTCATATTGATTATAAATGTTCCATATTAATTGATTTCGTTGCGAGGTTTTAACCCCTATATGAGATGTTTTTCAAAGACTGCATTCATTTTTAAAACAAACCATAACCTTTATTTTATCGACAAGGTTAAAAGGACACCACCTAGATTATCAGAAATGATAATCTAAAAATATCACACTTACACACTACCAATACATGTTGGTTTACAATATTATGTTACAACAAAGTAAGCCTCGAATGTAGTTTTAAACAATATTATAGAAGCATGATGACACCAAATCTTGTCCATATATTAGCATGCAACAGCGGAAGCTCTTAATAATCACCAGAGAATAAACATACTTTAAACGTCAACAAAAATGTTGGTGAGTTATAGGTTTAACCTATATATCAAATTGTAATAATAGACCACAAGATTTCGTCTTTCAATAACATGCAATCTGTATAAAAATCATTCGTATGGTTGAACACCTGGTAACCGACATTAACAAATACATCTAGAATATCCCCATATATAAATATCGAAGTACTAAAGCAGTTCAAATTCTCTGACTAGGGCTTGTCAATGGCCCATATATCTATCTTTAGGATTCGCGTCAATTGGTGGCAATTATAATAAACACCAATTCTTAGGTTACCAAGTTCAACAAGGGCGATATCCAGTATAACGATTCAACATAGAATGTAGTTTCAACACTTGTGTCTATTTTGTAAATCATTTTCAAAACTGCATGTATTCTCATCCCAAAATATTATATTTTAAAAGTGGGACTATAACTCACTTTCACAGATTTTTACTTCGTCAGGAAGTAAGACTTGGCCACTGGTCGATTCACGAACCTATAACAAATATGTACATATATATCAAAGTATGTTCAAAATATATTTACAATATTTTTAATACATTTTGCTGTTTTAAGTTTATTAAGTCAGCTGTTCTCGTTAGTGAAATGTCCCGTTCATATTGATTATAAACGTTCCATATTAATTGATTTTGTTGCGAGGTTTTGACCTCTATATGAGACGTTTTTCAAAGACTGCATTCATTTTTAAAACAACCATAACCTTTATTTTATCAATAAAGGTTTTAAAAGCATTACGTAGATTATCAAATAATGATAATCTAAAATATACTGTTTACACATGACCATTACATAATGGTTTACAATAGAAATATATTACATCGACATATGTTTCTTGAATGCAGTTTTTACACAATATCATACAAACATGGACTCTAAATCTTGTCCTTATTTTAGTATGCAACAGCGGAAGCTCTTAGTATTCACCTGAGAATAAACATGCTTTAAACGTCAACAAAAATGTTGGTGAGTTATAGGTTTAACCTATATATATCAAATCGTAACAATAGACCACAAGATTTCATATTTCAATACACATCCCATACATAGAGATAAAAATCATTCATATGGTGAACACCTGGTAACCGACATTAACAAGATGCATATATAAGAATATCCCCATCATTCCGGGACACCCTTCGGATATGATATAAATTTCGAAGTACTAAAGCATCCGATACTTTGGATGGGGTTTGTCAGGCCCAATAGATCTATCTTTAGGATTCGCGTCAATTAGGCTGTCTGTTCCCTAATTCTTAGATTACCAGACTTAATAAAAAGGGGCATATTCGATTTCGATAATTCAACCATAGAACGTAGTTTCACGTACTTGTGTCTATTTTGTAAATCATTTATAAAACCTGCATGTATTCTCATCCCAAAAATATTAGATTTTAAAAGTGGGACTATAAGTCACTTTCACATATATTTCCTTCCTCGGAAATAAGACTTGCAAACTTGGAAGTATTCTTAATTTTTATGAAACTATACTTATGGAATTTATGAAGAACACTTAGAACTTGAAGATGGAACTTGAGAGAGATCAATTAGATGAAGAAAATTGAAGAATGAAAGTGTTTGTAGGTGTTTTTGGTCGTTGGTATATGGATTAGATATAAAGGATATGTAATTTTGTTTTCATGTAAATATGTCATGAATGATTACTAATATTTTTGTAATTTTATGAGATATTTCATGCTAGTTGCCAAATGATGGTTCCCACATGTGTTAGGTGACTCACATGGGCTGTTAAGAGCTGATTATTGGAGTGTATATACCAATAGTACATACATCTAAAAGCTGTGTATTGTACGAGTACGAATACGGGTGCATACGAGTAGAATTGTTGATGAAACTGAATGAGGATGTAATTGTAAGCATTTTTGTTAAGTAGAAGTACTTTGATATGTGTCTTTAAGTCTTTCAAAAGTGTAAGAATACATATCAAAACACAACATGTATATACATTCTAATGGAGTCGTTAAGTCTTCGTTAGTCGTTACATGTAAGTGTTGTTTTGAAACCTTTAAGTTAACTATCTCAATTAATGTTGTTAACCCAATGTTTATTATATCAAATGAGATGTTAAATTATTATATTATCATGATATTATGATGTTTGAATATCTCTCAATATGATATATACATTAAAATATCGTTACAACGATAATCGTTACATATAAGTCTCGTTTCGTAATTCTTGAGTTAGTAGTCTTGTTTTTACATATGTAGTTCATTGTTAACACACTTAATGATATATATAAATATCATTTTATCATGTTAAATATAGTGTATCAATATCTTAATATGATACATATGTATTTAGTAGATGTTATCATAACGATAATCGTTATATATATCATTTCGAGTTTCTTAACTTAGTAATCTCATTTCTTATGTATATCACACATTTTTAATATACTTAGTGAGATACTTACTCATCATAATCTCATGTCAACCATATATATATGTCTATATACCACAACATGTAGTTTTTTACAAATTTGTAACGTTCGTGAATCGCCGGTCAACTTGGGTGATCAATTGTCTATATGAAACTTATTTCATTTAATCAAGTCTTAACAAGTCTGATTGCTTAACACATTGGAAACATTTAGTCATGTAAATATCAATCAATAATTCGATTCATTTTCAATTAGGCCTTGCTCTAGCTTCTTTAGGGGTTATTACTTCTTTGGTAGCTCAACACATGTACTCTTTACCCCCTTATATGGAAAAGTTCGGGTCACTACAGTTAGTGACCTACAACAAGTTGTCCACAGTTAGATGTACAAAAAAATAAAGCAATATATATTATCTCGAATCAATCCACGACCTCATGTATACAAGCCTCAGGCTAGATCACAACTCAAAGTATATATAATATTTTGGAATCAACCTCAACCCTGTATAGCTAACTCCAACATTACTACATATAGAGTGTCTATGGTTGTTCCGAAATATATATATAGATGGGTCGATATGATATGTCAAAACATTGTATTCGTGTCTATGGTATCCCAAGATTACATAATATAGAATACAAGTATAATACAATATGAGTTAGCTAGGATATGATTAATATAGATTTGTTACCAATTTTCACGTAGCTACAACAAGAAAAATTATCCAATCTTGTTTTACCCATAACTTCTTCGTTTTAAATCCGTTTTTAGTGATTCAAGTTGCTAAGGTTTCATATTGAACTTAAGTTTATGAATATAAACAGAAAAAGTATAAGTTTATAGTCAGAAATACAGATTACAAGTCGTTTTTGTAAAGGTAGTCATTTCAGTCGAAAGAACGACGTCTAGATGACCATTTTGGAAAACATATTTCCACTTTGAGTTTAACCATGATTTTTAGATATAGTTTCATGTTCATAATAAAAATCATTTTCCAAGAAGAACAACTTTTAAATCAAAGTTTATCATAGTTTTTAATTAACTAACCAAAAACAGCCCGCGGTGTTACTATGACGGCGTATATCCAGTTTTATGGTGTTTTTCGTGTTTTCAGGTTTGAAATCATTAAGTTCGCATATCATATAGATATATAACACGTGTTTAGTTGATTTTAAAATCCAAGTTAGAAGGATTAACGTTTGTTTGCGAACAAGTTTAGAATTAACTAAACTATGTTCTAGTGATTACAAGTTTAAACCTTCGAATAAGATAGTTTCATATATATGAATTGAATGATGTTTCAAACATCATTACTACCTCAGGTTTTGTGGATAAACCTACTGGAAATGAGAAAAATAGATCTAGCTTCAAAGGATCCTTGGATGGCTTAAAAGTTCTTGAAGTAGAATCATAACACGAAAACAAATTCAAGTAAGATTTCCACTCGAAATAAGATTGTTAAAGTTATAGAAATTGAATCAAAGTTTGAATATGAGTATTACCTTGTATTATAAAGATATCTTACTGTAAATAAGAAAGATTTCTTGAGAATGGATGATCACTCAAAGTGGATTTGCAAGATTGGAAGTAAGCTAGCAAACTTGGAAGTGTTGTTGGTGTGTTCTTGAGTAGTTGTTTTATAACTTGGTTTATGTATGGATTTATGAACTAAATTGAGTTAGATTTTGATGAAGATGATGAAGAACACTTAGAAAAATGGAAGAACACTTGAGAGAGATGAGTTTGATGCATAAAAATTGAAATGGAAATGTGTTTGTGGTAGGTGTAATCTCACGTGAAAATGGGTCTCCATATAGGCTCTATATGTGATGACCCGGAAATTTCCGACCAAATTTAAACTTTAATCTTTATATGTTTCCGACACGATAAGCAAAGTCTGTAATATTGAAGTCTCAAAAACTGTGAACTATTTTCACGGATTCATTTTACACCTTGACTGTTCTCGACGATTCACGAACAACTATTTATAAATAGATGCATATATATTTAAAAATATAAATATATATATTAATTCGAAATATAATTTGAAATATTATATTGTTAGTTATTAGAATTAATTATGTAAAATAAAATAAAAAATATGATATTACAATAATTACCATTTACAACATATTTATATATAACTAAAGTATATTAAAAATAAATAAATATTAAAATCATGATTAATAATATTAGGATACAAATATAATATTGATTGTTATAGTATTATTTTTATTATTAATATTATCATATTATTATCATTATCCTTGATGATTATTATTATTGTCTTTACCATCAATATTATTATTATGATTGATATCATCATTAACATATTATATTTAAAATTGTTATCATTGTTTTAGATATTATTATTATTATAATTAATAACAATATTATAATTTTTTTATCATTATTAATGATATTGTAATATTATTAGTATTAATGTAATTTTAGTTATTAATTATTAATAACATGGAAAGTATTATTATTATTAAGATATTATTAACATATCTATATTTTAATCAACATATCAAACAAATATTACAGAATCTATTTTTATATCAACATCAGACTTTATGAAGTTTGTTCTGTTTCTAATTGTGTTAATATATCGAATTAAATTCAATATACAAACAAATTCCGTTTGAAGTCATTTTCCACTTTTGATATCTTTTGTTCTTTCTTCCTTGGTTTGACTCTACCTGTCTACACCCATTTATAATTGATACTCGATTGAAACCCAATAACCTTCATCACCACTAGTCTCTACTTCTTGTTTAAATATTCTGTTTTTCTGTGACCATCAAAGTACCACAAGACGGATGCAAACTCATCAGTCACTTTATCACCCCATTCAACAAACCTGCAACACCCATTTAGTATCACCGATTAACTACGGTACGCATTATCAAATCAAACTTAACATTATCTATCTCAATCTTCAAAAAAAGAACTCCACATATCGACTACAACAGATGGGTACTTCTGCTACCCTTTCTTTCGGTTACCCACACAAAACTAAACCCATTATTATTACTACTACTATTCCGTTCATTTCAACACCATGATAATCGGACACCACCATGTGTTCGGCTATTGCTTGGATGTTGTTGCTAGCCAAGGATCGACTCAAATCACCATCACCATCTATGTGAATCACCTTCACCCACTTCAAACTTATCAACACCTAAGAACACCATAACCACCATCATCACCCATTTAAAACAACCACCACGTTCTCCTTCTTTGTTCTTTTATGTTTTCGATCAAGCAGGCCACAAACCAACACCCATTAACAACTGCTATATCTGCTCCAGTCTTCTATTCTTTCTGTTTCAACCGACAACAACAAACTCGAAGAAAATCTACAACTTGATACATAGAATCACGAATTATAATAAAGATAAGGAAAATTATGATTATGTGATGAGAATAGCGAGAATAGTGATGATATAAATTTCGGTTTTATACTGCCTCTGTGCGACTTTATTCTTTCTCTTTTCTTTGATATGGCCGGCAAAAGTTCTAAGCAGATAACCACTTGATTTATTTATTTGCTACATGTTTGCTACTTTTAAACCGGTGACCAAACTCTATACAAACCGTGCACCTTAATTAAATTATGAAACTGGATCGTGATTAGATTATTGTTGGCCTTATGTTTGGTTTATTTTTGGGCTGTTATGTTTTATGTTGTTGGGTTGATGGAGTTGTGGGCCGAATGATATTGATGAACCGTTTGAACAAAGGTTGCTACGGATGCTGTTTCTTTTGTTGTTTGTTTTTTTACAACCCATCGAAACTCATTGGTGAAGTTAAGATGATAGAAGATGTTAAGAAGATGATTATGGTTGTGAACATGTCATGATCATGAATATAAAATGACAACGATCTGTGTAATTTTTTTGAGAAGAAGAAAAGGAGACAGATAAATATATACGGTATATATATAATTCAAAACTAATTTAAATCAGAAAAGTAACAATAGATGGATGGTTAAGGGGTGTTTGTGTTAACGAGAGGTCGCGGGTTCGAGTCTCTCCGGTGGCGTATTTTTTTAAAAGCTTTCTACAAAGGTTGTAACCCTTCAAATATCATTTAATTATCATTAATAACTACTATTATTATTATTATTATTATTATTATTATTATTATTATTATTATTATTATTATTATTATTATTATTATTATTATTATTATTATTATTATTATTATTATTATTAATGTGATGTGATTATTATGATTGATATTATTATTGATATTATTAGTATTATTATTATTATTATTATTATAAGTATCGTAATTGTTAATATTATTATTATTATTAATATTATCATTATTATTATTATTATCATTATTGTTTTTATTATTATCATAAATATTACTATTATTATTAATAGTAAAATCATTATTTTATATTTATTATTACTAGTGTTTATTTTTATTAAAGGTATCATATTTTTTTTTTAAAGGTATCATTATAAGTATTATAATTATAAGTAAATATATACTTATTACATATATTATATTACACTACATAAATTTTTATAAAATATTACTATCTACAATATTATATATAAATTTACATATAGTATAAATATATATATTTTCACATAATCAAAGATAAATTTTAATTTTGATACATTATAATATTTTAAACATATATAAAATTTATAATATATATATATATATATATATATATATATATATATATATATATATTCTAATTAAAATAATTTAGTAAGAATTGGATATATATAAATATTAGGTATAACAATAATAATTGTTTACTATTATGATATGTGTTAATATTATTTGTTATATAATAATTGATATAGGTTCGTGAATCCGAGGCCAACCCTATACTTGTTCAATGTCGTTATATGTATTTTTACTACAAAATACATTAGGTGAGTTTCATTTGAATCCCTTTTTACTCTTTACATTTTTGGGCTGAGAATACATGCAAATGCTTTATTAACTGTTTTACAATATTTATATGCATGAGTTTCATTTGCTCCCTTTTACTCTTTATATTTTTGGGACTGAGAATACATGCGCTATTTTTACAACTACTTTATTAAATGCTTTTGAAATATATTTTGAACTGCGAATACATGAAATGCTTTTATAAATGTTTGATGAGATAGACACAAGCAAAACATTCCTCGAATGAGTTATTATGCAGACAGGAGTTCTGCGGATTATTGTTGAATTATGTGGACATGATAATTGCCACCGTTGAATTATGTGGATATGATAATTGCCACCGTTGAATTATGTGGACATGATAATTGCCACCATTGAATTAAGTGGACATGATAATTGCCACCAATTGATATGAATGTTATATATCGAGAGAATGATTTTATACACATGTTATGTGTATGTTATTTTTGTGCACAAGATATGTGTACGGTTACTATGATTTATGAAAATGGTTTCGTACACGAGAAAGATGTAATGTATTTAAAAGATATAACATGTACATTACAGGTGGGTATAGGATTCGAGCCCATTTGTACCATGCAGCATTTAAATTTTGTGGTCTATCAAAATGATGAATTTTATTGTTTTAAGATAAATCTATGAACTCACCAACCTTTTGGTTGACACTTGAAAGCATGTTTATTCTCAGGTATGAAAGAAATCTTCCGCTGTGCATTTGCTCATTTTAAAGACATTACTTGGAGTCGATCATCGCTCTGGAATCAAATGTTGATGATTTCATCCAGATGGATTAGGACGGGGCACTTCAGTTGGTATCAGAGCGGTGGTCTTAGTGAACCGGGTCTGCATTAGTGTGTCTAACTGATAAGTCGTTAGGATGCATTAGTGAGTCTGGACTTCGACCGTGTCTGCATGTCAAAAGTTTTGCTTATCATTTTTGTCGGAAATCATTTGCTTATCATCCTTAGTAAATTACCTGCTTATTATTCTTAGTCTAGACACATCTTATTGCATTGACTGCATGAATAGTGTATAGACAAAATTCATATCTTAGCGTATCTGCTAATTCATATTCTAGCGTATCTGTTATTGTTACCTTTGCCTGACAGCTTCCGTAGATTCCTCCGTAACTTATGAGATTTTAGTATTATATATGCATATGTAAATTGTGTATTGCGGGGTACTAATCTACATCCTATAATCTAATTTTCATCAAAAATCCTTCATCTGATTGTACGAGATGAATCCCTCAACCAGTTCGAGTCCCTCAGATTTCGATAGCTATTCCGATAGTTATTTCGACAACTATTCCGACATGGATATTAACCAAATCTCCGAAAGTGGTGTCACCAGAATGAATCAATCAATCAGTCATCTCCAATTCATCTGATGAGTTCATAGTCGACTTAATCAATGGAGACGCGAAGAAGGCGATCCTTTTCACCAACCAAATTTACCTCTTGGCGATGAACCTGAAACACTTATCAGCGAACCAGTCCGAATCATCATTTTCACCCTCATTTCCCGAATATCTCACCACGATTATATTATATCCACAATTCTAAACCTTATTCATCAGCTAATTCTGGCTGACAATCATCCCGGAATAATGGAAGAAGTCAACGAGCTTCGCACCCGAGTTGTAGCCTTAGGAAAATATGGTGCAAAACGTACCAGCTTCAGCAACATCACCGGCACCAATAGTACCATCAGTAACAGTACCAGTACCATCAACAATCCATGTCTCAACATCCCATTCAGTACCTCGAGAACAATCATCGTTCTACGTATCGTTCTACATCAATTATCTTCGTTCTTCATGGCGATTAGGTAATCTCTAAATGTTTTAGAGATTAGGTATTGTAGTTCTAACGGTAAACCGAATGAGTTTAAGATCATATTAACTCAATGAATCCATGATTACTTCTGAAGAAAATATATATGTATATATGTTTTCATAAAGATTGTAATTAAAAATTCTTTCGTACAAAGTGTTAATTGTGAAAATATTTTAACGGGTAGGTAATACCCGAGGAGTATTCAGATTTCACATTAACAAGTTACACTGTACATTCTTCGAAGCTGATTCAACAAGTCATTTATTATCCTACTTACGTCCACCAATATACAAATCCGTTCGCCACAGAATAACCATATTAATCCAATTTCATATTTGGATTTTAATTTAAAAAAAAAAATATCAAGTGGCATAATGAAGGAAATATTTGAAAAAAATAAAATTTGTTAGAAACAAACAAATTAACTATGAGAAATTTTGTTAAGAATCCACGCTAACTGTTCCTAGCTAATTGTTCCCAGCTAACTGATTACACTTTATTTATCGCAATTTAATTATCGTAATTTATTTATCGCAGTTTATTTATCGCAATTTATATTCTCGCAATTTTATTTATCGTCATTTAATTTCTGTTATTTACTTTACGCACTTTAATTATCGTTATTTAATTTCTGTTATTTATTTTACGCACTTTAAATATCGGGACACGTGTACAACGTTTTGACATATCATATCGACGCATCTATATATATTATTTGGAATCACCATAGACACTCTATATGCAGTAATGATCGAGTTCTCTATACAGGGTTGAGGTTGATTATACAATAATATATATAGTTTGAGTTATGATCGAGTCTGAGACATATACACGGGTCACGATACATATTAATTAATTCGAATATTATAAACTATATATGAACTATTGAGTTAGTGATTGTGGACTGCTAACTGTGGACTACCAAGATTGGACAATTAAAATTAATTAAAATATTGATTATAACTTATGAAATTAAACAATTCTTCAAGTTTGCCACTTGATTTCATCTTAAACCTCATTTGTATCTAGACGATTACAGTCTGCGTTCAAACCTTTCATAATTCTTGAAAACACCTCAATCGATAGGATGAATCAACCACACTTCATCTACGGAAGGAAAGATTTATGCATATAGTTATGCACTTGAGAAACTCTCGGAACCTGAGTAAACGTTTAACACCTATCTGTGCTAGCTCTTTTGACGTTGTTATTATCGAAAACAGCTTTACAATCCCTTTCCAGAATTAGCCAATTTTGTCACAGCTCCAGCAAGTCAACTACGACTTTTCTTTCGAAGCAGCTGTAATATAACCTTGATATATACGCGTGCTCTTTTATTGTTGCCGAGGAACCTTTTACATTCCACCATATTACCAGCAGACGTACCAACAACCTCATTGCTCTTTGGCTTAAATCTCTCCGACAAATCACTATATTTATGTATTAAAGTCTCATCATGTACTCATCCGCATCTTGTAACAAGAATTGCCATACCAATTACCGGGAATCAGCAAATCTGTATTGTGAGTCTCGTAACATTTCCACATCAACAGTTATATGTAATCATATAACATTATTCTCTTAGAACTATGATCTTCCATTATGAAATTCTGAAAAGCACCCAGTCTGTGAATTAATGCTCTGAATTTTGAAAAGTTGAATGAAGCAACAAAAACTGTAAACGACCTCAATAGCCAAAAGTTGATGATAAAGAATTGTATGTTGGCAAAGCTCAATTTGGTATTGAAAAATAGATTGAGCTAACCATGAAGGAGACCAAAGACCAATACAAGGACCATACCATATATTCAAAGAATCCAAGTAATTATTGATCCGTTGAAATCTTTAGAGAATATCTTGCTCCGAAGTCATGTTAAAATCTTGCGGAAAATTTTTCTTCATCAACCTTCGAACTTAGGAATTCCAAAATATCATCATCAATATCTTCGATATTTCTGAGGATATTTTCATAAATATTCTCGTCCGAAATTATATACCTCTTCGTGTTCTCTGTGTTACATCATAAAAGAAACTATTTTAATTTCTAAATTTTGAAACCTTCGAGTTTAAAATATGAATGTTATTGAAGTAATGTTGGGAACTGATGCATGAGTTAGTATAATATAATGACACTTGATCAACGTGATTATATTACAGTAATTCATGCTGAGTTTCTAATGGAATGTGATGATTCACTAAACATACCGTCATCATGTGCCATTTACAAGACTCTTACATTCTGATTAATCTCCAAAAATATCAAGAAAATATTTTCTTGGTAATTCGGTCTTTTTCGGGATATTCTGGTAATTTGCCAAATCAAGATCGTGCCATTACGAATTCCTTCTTAGAACATTAACTATGTTCATCCAAAACTTTATACCTACGAATTCTGGACCATTATTGGCTTGACTCAAGGACGGGAAGAGAAAACGAAAGCATGAAGCTCCGAAATATAAATGGAGAATATAAAATCCAATAACAACCTCGAAGCTACAAACCGTGTATATCAGTGCGTATAGCAATATAAAGACACGGGAGAATGAAAAAACACTATAACCTCAAGGTAATGGTAGATGAAAGAGAAGAATGACAGATACGAAGGTTAGAAGTATATCAAGGATCAAAACGGGATGGAGCATATTGATGAATACTTTAAAGTATGAGTTGAGGGAGAAAGAATAGAAGGTGTGAGTTATAAGGAAACGAAGGGGTGGATTTATAGTAAAATATTTGACAGATCAATCGAAACAGATTATTATATTTAATCAAAGAAGATCTTCATTTCTTTAATCACAGAAGAACCAAATCGTATTACGAAAATTTTCTTTAAATCCCATGAATTCCGGAAATCAATCATAACTACGTCATCAGTTAAAATGATTCTACATTTACTCATTTCACTCTCATGCGATAGCTTCACTTATACTCTTCGCATAATCAAATTGTTTTATCTATATTACTCAATAATGATAAAACTCTATTTATCAACTCATATTCATCATAAAAACATTTTTATAGTTAGCCATGACGACCTCGATCAAATTTCGGGACGAAATTTCTTTTAACGGGTAGGTGCTGTGATGACCCGAAAATTTCCGACGAAATTTAAACTTTAATCTTTATATGTTTCCGACACGATAAGTAAAGTCTGTAATATTGAAGTCTCGAAAACTATGAACTATTTTCATGGATTCATTTTACCCTTTGACTGTTCTCGATGATTCACGAACAACTATTTATAAATAGATGCATATATATTTAAAAATATAAATATATATATATATATATATTAATTCGAAATATAATTTGAAATATTATATTGTTAGTTATTAGAATTAATTATGTAAAATAAAATAAAAAATATGATATTACAATAATTACCATTTACAACATATTTATATATAACTAAAGTATATTAAAAATAAATAAATATTAAAATCATGATTAATAATATTAGGATACAAATATAATATTGATTGTTATAGTATTATTTTTATTATTAATATTATCATATTATTATCATTATCCTTGATGATTATTATTATTGTCTTTACCATCAATATTATTATTATGATTGATATCATCATTAACATATTATTATTAAAATTGTTATCATTGTTTTAGATATTATTATTATTATAATTAATAACAATATTATAATTTTTTTATCATTATTAATGATATTGTAATATTATTAGTATTAATGTAATTTTAGTTATTAATTATTAATAACATGGAAAGTATTATTATTATTAAGATATTATTACCATATCTATATTTTAATCAACATATCAAACAAATATTACAGAATCTATTTTTATATCAACATCAGACTTTATGAAGTTTATTCTATTTCTAATTGTGTTAATATATCGAATTAAATTCAATATACAAACAAATTCCGTTTGAAGTCATTTTCCACTTTTGATATCTTTTGTTCTTTCTTCCTTGGTTTGATTCTACCTGTCTACACCCATTTATAATTGATACTCGATTGAAACCCAATAACCTTCATCACCACTAGTCTCTACTTCTTGTTTTAATATTCTGTTTTCTGTGACCATCAAAGTACCACAAGACGGATGCAAACTCATCAGTCACTTCATCACCCCATTCACCAAACCTGCAACACCCATTTAGCATCACCGATTAACTACGGTACGCATTATCAAATCAAACTTACCATTATCTATCTCAATCTTCAAAACAAGAACTCCACATATCGACTACAACAGATGGGTACTTCTGTTACCCTTTCTTTCGGTTACCCACACAAAACTAAACCCATTATTATTACTACTACTATTCCGTTCGTTTCAACACCATGATAATCGGACACCACCATGTGTTCGGCTATTGCTTGGATGTCGTTGCTAGCCAAGGATCGACTCAAATCACCATCACCATCTATGTGAATCACCTTCACCCACTTCAAACTTATCAACACCCAAGAACACCATAACCACCATCATCACCCATTTAAAACAACCACCACGTTCTCCTTCTTTGTTCTTTTCTATTTTCGATCAAGCAGGCCACAAACCAACAACTATTAACAACTGCTAGATCTGCTCCAGTCTTTTATTCTTTCTGTTTCAACCGACAATAACAAACTCGAAGAAAATCTGCAACTTGATACATAGAATCACGATTATAATAAAGATAAGGAAAATTATGATTATGTGATGAGAATAGCGAGAATAGTGATGATATAAATTTTGGTTTTATACTGCCTCTGTGTGACTTTATTCTTTCTCTTTTCTTTGATATGGCCAACAAAAGTTCTAAGCAGATAACCACTTGATTTATTTATTCGCTACATGTCTGCTACTTTTAAACCGATGACCAAACTCTATACAAACCGTGCACCCTAATTAATTTATGAAACTGGATCGTGATTAGATTATTGTTGGGCATATGTTTGGTTTATTTTTGGGCCGTTATGTTTTATGTCGTTGGGTTGATGGAGTTGTGGGCCGAATGATATTGATGAACTGTTTAAACAAAGGTTGCTACGGATGCTGTTTCTTTTGTTTTTTTACAACCCATCGAAACTCATTGGTGAAGTTATGATGATAGAAGATGTTAAGAAGATGATTATGGTTGTGAACATGTCATGATCATGAATATAAAATGACAACGATCTGTGTAATTTTTTTGAGAAGAAGAAAAGGAGACAGATAAATATATACGGTATATATATAATTCGAAACTATTTCAAATCAAAAAAGTAACAATATATGGATTGTTAAGGGGTGTTTGTGTTAACGAGAGGTCGCGGGTTCGAGTCTCTCCGGTGGCGTATTTTTTTAAAAGCTTTTTGCAAAGGTTGTAACCCTTCAAATATCATTAATTATCATTAATAACTATTATTATTATTATTATTATTATTATTAATGTGATTATTATGATTGATATTATTATTGATATTATTAGTATTATTATTATTATTATTATTATTATAAGTATCGTAATTGTTAATATTATTATTATTATTATTATTATTATTATTATTATTATTATCATTATTATTATTAATATCATTATTGTTTTTATTATTATCATAAATAATACTATTATTATTAATAGTAAAATCATTATTTTATATTTATTATTACTAGTGTTTATTTTTATTAAAGGTATCATTTTTTTTTAAAAAAAGTTATCATTATAAGTATTATAGTTATAAGTAAAGATATACTTATTACATATATTATATTACACTACATAAATTTTTATAAAATATTACTATCTACAATATTATATATAAATTTACATATAGTATAAATATATATATTTTTTCACATAATCAAAGATAAATTTTAATTTTGATACATTATAATATTTTAAACATATATAAAATTTATAATATATATACATATATTCTAATTAAAAAACTTTAGTAAGAATTGGATATATATAAATATTAGGTATAACAATAATAATTGTTTACTATTATGATATGTGTTAATATTATTTGTTATATAATAATTGAAATAGGTTCGTGAATCCGAGGCCAACCCTATACTTGTTCAATGTCGTTATATGTATTTTTACTACAAAATACATTAGGTGAGTTTCATTTGAATCCCTTTTTACTCTTTACATTTTTGGGCTGAGAATACATGCAAATGCTTTATTAACTGTTTTACAATATTTATATGCGTGAGTTTCATTTGCTCCCTTTCACTCTTTATATATTTGGGACTGAGAATACATGCGCTATTTTTACAACTGCTTTATTAAATGCTTTTGAAATATATTTTGAACTGCGAATACATGAAATGCTTTTATAAATGTTTGACGAGATAGACACAAGCAAAACATTCCTCGAATGAGTTATTATGCAGACAGGAGTTCTGCGGATTATTGTTGAATTATGTGGACTTGATAATTGCCACCGTTGAATTATGTGGACATGATAATTGCCACCATTGAATTATGTGGACATGATAATTACCACCATTGAATTATGTGGACATGATAATTGCCACCAATTGATATGAATGTTATATATCGAGAGAATGATTTTATACACAGGTTATGTGTATGTTATTTTTGTGCACAAGATATGTGTACGGTTACTATGATTTATGAAAATGGTTTCGTACACGAGAAAGATGTACTGTATTTAAAAGATATAGCATGTACATTACAGGTGGGTATAGGATTCGTGCCCATTTGTACCATGCATTATTTAAATTTTGTGGTCTATCAAAATGATGAATTTTATTGTTTTAAGATAAACCTATGAACTCACCAACATTTTGGTTGACACTTGAAAGCATGTTTATTCTCAGGTATGAAAGAAATCTTCCGCTGTGCATTTGATCATTTTAAAGACATTACTTGGAGTCGATCATCGCTCTGGAATCAAATGTTGATGATTTCGTCCAGATGGATTAGGACGGGGCGCTTCACCATAAGTTTGTTATTTTGTGAGATATTTCATGCTAGATGTTAAATGATGGTTCCCACATGGTTAGGTGACTCACATGGGCTGCTAAGAGCTGATCATTGGAGTGTATATACTAATAGTAAATACATTTAGAAGCTGTGTATTGTACGAATACAAATACGAGTGCATACGAGTAGAATTGTTGATGAAAATGAACGAGGATGTAATTGTAAGAATTTTTGTTAAGTAGAAGTACTTTGATAAGTGTCTTGAAGTCTTTCAAAAGTGTAAAAATACATATTAAAACACTACATGTATATACATTTTAACTGAGTCGTTAAGTCATCGTTAGTCGTTACATGTAAGTGTTGTTTTGAAACCTTTAGGTTAACGATCTTGTTAAATGTTGTTAACCCATTGTTTATTATATCTAAAGAGATGTTAAATTATTACATCATCATGATATTATGATATATTAATATATCTTAATATGATATATATACATTAAATGTCGTTACAACGATAATCGTTACATATATGTCTCGTTTCGAAATCATTAAGTTAGTAGTCTTGTTTTTACATATGTAGTTTATTGTTAATATACTTAATGATATGTTTACTTATCATTTATCATGTTTATATATAGTGTAACAATATCTTAAAATGATTCATATGTAATAGTAAAACGTTGTTATAACGATAATCGTTATATATATCTTTTTCAAGTTTCTTAATTCAATAGTCTCATTTTTATGTATATAACTTATTGTTAAAATACTTAATGAGGTACATACTTATCATAATATCATGTTAACTACATATAAATCCATATGTATGTCATCATATAGTTTTTACAAGTTTTAACGTTCGTGAATCACCGGTCAACTTGGGTGGTCAATTGTCTATATGAAACCTATTTCAATTAATCAAGTCTTAACAAGTTTGATTGCTTAACATGTTGGAAACACTTAATCATGTAAATATCAAATTCATTAAATATATATAAACATGGAAAAGTTCGGGTCACTACAGTTGACGTAGTCACGGTTGATTTTCGGAATCCAAGGGATTTAAAAAGAAAATATCTTAGTGATAAGATTTGATTCTTTGGTAATTAAGGAAATTAAGATCCTCTTTGATTAAATGCGGTAATCTGTCCCGATTGCTCTGTCTGACATTTCACTATAAATCCACCCCTCTTCTTTTCCTTATTCCCAGAACTCTCATCTTTTATACTTTCATCTTCAATTCATACTTCTAAAACATCCATCAATATGCTTCATCCAGTTCTGATTCTTAATATACTCCTAACTTTCATATTTGTCATTCTTCTTTTTCATCTGCCCCCGGAAGAATCTGTTTACTTCTACTATGCTCTTGGATTTATAGTGTTTTTAGTTCTCCCATGTCTTTATATTGCTATACGCATTGATTTAGACGGTTTGTAATTTCGGTGTTGTTATCAAGCTTTATATTTTCTCTCATAGTTTGGGGCTTCATGCTTTTATTTTCTCTTCTCGACTTTAAGCAGAGCAAGTAATGGTCCAGAATTCGTAGGTATGAATTTTGGAATGAGCATAGCTAATGTTCTAAGAGAGAAATTGTGATAGCAAGATTTGATTGGTCTAATTACCAGAAGTCACGAGAGAAGATAGAACTATCAAGAAAATAAGTTCTTGATATATTTAGAATTTAGGTAAAATGTAAGAGTCGTGTAACATGGCACATGATAACGGTATGGTCTGTGAATCATCATATTCCATTAAAAACTCAGTATGACTTACTGTAATATAATCACGTTGATCAGGTGTCATTATATTACACTAACTCGTGCTTCAATTCCCAACACTACTTCAAAACATTCATATTTTAAATTCAAATTTTTCAGAATTTATAAACTAAAACAGTTTTCTTTATGATGTAACACAAATAGCGCTAAGTGGTAGTAAATTTCGGATAAGAATAGTCATGAAGATATCTTCAGATATATCGAGGATATTTATGATGAAAGATACGATGATATCTTAGAATTTTTAAAATATATAAGATCAGAGGATGATGAAGAAAATTCTTCCACACTATTTTAGAACGCGTAAAGAGATTACATGTCTTCTGTAATTTCCATCAGAAATCGAATCATCGAGATTCTTTGATTACAATTTTAGTCCTTGTGATTTATCCACAGCCTCCTTCATGGTTTGCTCAATCCGTTTTTCAGTACCAAATTTTCTTTTGAGCTTTTCTAACATACTATTCTTTATCGTCAAACTTTTAACTGTTAAGGCTGTCTACAGTCTTTGCTGCTTCATCAGCTTTTTCAAAACTCGGAGAATTGATTTGTAGACTGGAGTGCCTTTTCGAAATTTCAGAATTGATGTACGTAAGTTCAGGAGGTAGACATTATATGTATACATATAACTGTTGTCGTGGAAATGCTGCAAAATTTGAGAATAATGATTGATGCTTTCCGGTATTTGGTATGGCAATTATCGTCACAAGATACAGATGAGTACATGATAGGGTTTCAATGAATAATTATAATGATTTTTCGAAGAGACTTACGCCAAAGAGTAACGAAGTTGCTGGTACATCTGCTGATATAGTGGTGGAATATAATAGGTTCCCCGGTAACGATGATGAAAAGGGAAACTTGTATATCAAGGTTATAATAAGGCTACTCTAGATAAAAGTTAAAGTTGGCTTGATGGAGGTGTGATAAAATTGGCTACTTTGAAAAGGAATCGCAGAGTTATTTTCGATAATAATAATTGTCAAAGGTGTAGCGACCCGACAAAATCGTCATTGGCGGCGCCGTCTACTTAGGTCCTGTTACGTGATCATAAGTCTTTAAAACAACGTTTGACCAAAAGATATGTCGCATTCATTTCAAATGTAAAGATTGTTCAAAATTTGCAAGAATAGTTCCACCACAAGTTACGTTACAAAGTTATAAGTACAAATGAAACTTATGCGACACAATTTAAAAGTAGCCAAAAGACACTCCATGTATGCATATATTTACTCGACATCCAATGCAAGTATCAAAATAATGAGCGGAAGCATGTATCATGTATCGTTCAAGGACCTGAGAAAAACATAGAAATCTGTCAACGAAAACGTTGGTGAAATCATAGGTTTGAGTAAGTAAGTACAAGTGAACCACAAGATTTGCAACAATGAGATAATAGTAATACATTCCAAAAGTTTGTTTCACAAGCACCCAATTATCAATGCTTAACATTCCTTCCATAGAACCCCATCACCTTAGTGCTAGAAAATACACTGTTTCTCGAAAATATATTTCATTCGTAAACGGTAGCGAACCGTTTGAATGAGGGTTTGTCAAACCCATATGGCCATATAACATAAGTTCTCCCTTACACCCGGCAAGTGTAACTAATGATAATCGAATTGGGGATTTTTGTTCTAAACTCGTATGTAGAATGTTTGTTTTCCTGTACTTGTGTTCACTTAGTTAAAAAGGAACGTTTATGTTTTCTCATCCCAAATATAAGTTTCAAAAGTGTAAAAGTGGGACTATGATCTCACCTTGAGTGCACGAGTAGTAAAGTACTTCAACAAGTAAACGTGTGCAAAGAACAATGCTAGTCTTGACCTAAACAAATAGGTTGTATCAATAACGATAGTCACGATTGGTCAAAAATGTTCAATTAGTCCTATAGCTCGTTAAGACTCGATCATAATAGCATGTGAATCAAATTGTCATGTTTCATGCAAGGTACAAGTATAAAAGCATGTTAGAACGATTGCACAAACATTTGGTTAAGTTTGATTAAAAGTCAACTTGGTCGGGTCAAAGTCAACGAAAAAGTCAACACGTTCGGGTCGGGTCCCGAACTATTTTTCTGAGGTTTTTAATCATACATGAGCATGTTAGAACAAGTTACATGTGAATCGGAGGTCCATAGTATAGCAAACATTTTTCGTAAAATGACCAACGAAGACAGAAGCTGCCAGTGTATCTGGACGGCGTCCAGATTTTCTGGACGGCGTCCAGATTTGAAGGCTGGGATGGCGTCCAAAGATCTGGACGGCGTCCAGCTTTGTAATCTGAGACGGCGTCCAAGGATCTGGACGGCGTCCAGATTGGTATTCCAGTCTGATGCAGTAAGTTTCTAAGTACACGAACCAAAAACCAAATAAACACAATTTATGATCAGCAAACAATCAAGTCAAGTATTTTATACCGTTGGGAAGGTAATTTGACGAAGACAACGACTAGACACATTTCAACAAGTAATTTAACACCTACAACAACCCAAAACCGCATTAAACTTTCATAATCAAAGGTTCAAGTTCTAAAAACGCATTTCATGATTCGGGTAACCAATTTACATGTATGATATGCCGTTTCGAAGGTAATCAAACACACGTTGCAACAAAACACTTATCAACAATATTTCATAGCATTTGATACATCAAAAGTTCATACAAAGCTTATCAAACCCTAACCAAAATCTCAAAACCAATAATCATGTTAATGTAAGGTTTTCATGTCAATCAACACACCAAAACGAAGTTAATGAAGTAACTAACACTTTGAACACACAACCATTAACATCTAAACACATTTTATCATTCAAAATCAAAGGTTAAACTAACCCATTTCAAGTGTTCATGCTAGTTACACCAAATAACAAGATCGAGCCTACAAATTACATACACGACATCACAATGAGCCATAGACACTAACTAACACCATTTCAAGTCAAAAACACGAATTTAGAGAAATCTAGAGTTTTAGAAATGTTACCCAAACGAGATGAAGTTGGTACCAAAATGAAGAGGATGAAAAGAGGATCACGAATATGTAATTTATTTTGTTGCAAGCTTCCTAGATCGAATTTAGATGATGATTGAATGAATTTGGAAATTGTGTGTGTGTTCTTGCTAGAGAGAAAGAGAGAGAGATGGAGATGGTTGAATGGTGGTTATTGGGGTGGACTAGGTGACCTAGTCAACTAGTTTGCCCCGTGTCAATTTTAGTCCCTCAAGTTTGAATCGGGTGCGTGAATTACCTAATCGAGATAATTTAAAACGCGTATTAACGAAAGATGTTATAAATATATAACGGACTTTAAAATAGTTAAACGGAAAGTAACCGGAAAAAGGCAGGATGTTACATTACCTACACCTTAAAAGAAATTTCGTCCCGAAATTTAAGTAGGCGTAGTAGTCGTTGTTTCTTCCTCGAGATCTTGCGTTTCCGAATTCACGAATAGATGAGGATACTTCCTTTGCATTTGATCTTGCCTTTCCCAAGTAAACTCGGGTCCCCTTTTGGCATTCCAACGGACCTTGACAATTGGGATTCGGCTTTGTTTTAACGTTTTGACGGAGGTGTCCACAATTTCAACCGGTTCCTCCACAAAATGAAGTTTGTCATCGATAGTAAGCTCTTCGAGATGGATGACGAGTTCGGGTTCGGCTAAACACTTTTTCAAGTTAGATACATGGAAGGTAGGATGAACGGAACTCAGTTGAGGCGGAAGATCTAAACGATAAGCAACGGTTCCAACACGCTCCAAGATTTCGAAGGGACCAATATACCGCGGATTTAGCTTCCCGCGTTTCCCAAAGCGGATTACACCTTTCCAAGGTGCGACTTTTAACATTATTCGGTCACCGACTTGAAATTCGAGGTCGTTGCGTCGTTTGTCGGTATAACTCTTTTGACGACCCCGGGCCGTCCGAAGCCTATCTCGGATTTGAACGATCTTCTCGGTGGTTTCGTGAATGAGTTCGGGATCGGTGATTTGTTTGTCACCTACATCAGTCCAACAAAGAGGAGAACGACATTTTCGGCCATATAATGCTTCGAATGGTGCGGCATTAATACTCGCGTGATAACTATTGTTGTAGGAGAATTCGGCGAGAGGCAAGTGCTTATCCCAAGCTTTTCCAAAGTCGACAACACAAGCTCGTAGCATGTCTTCCAAGGTTTTAATTGTGCGTTCGCTTTGTCCGTCGGTTTGTGGATGATATGCGGTGCTCATGTCTAAACGCGTTCCCAATGCTTCTTGCAAAGTACGCCAAAATCTAGAAACAAAATGGCCATCTCGGTCGGAGATAATCGATAAGGGTACACCGTGTCGGGCTACGATTTCTTTGATGTAGAGTTGTGCGAGTTTCTCCATGTTGTCGGTTTCCTTCATGGCTAGGAAGTGCGCGGATTTGGTGAGTCGGTCAACAATTGTAGTGACCCGAACTTTTCCATGTTTATATATATTAATTGAGATTGATATTTACATGATTAAATGTTTCCAACATGTTAAGCAATCAAACTTGTTAAGACTTGATTAACTGAAATATGTTTCATATAGACAATTGACCACCCAAGTTGACCGGTGATTCACGAACGTTAAAACTTGTAAAAACTATATGATGACATATATATGGATATATATATATATATAGTTAACATGATACTATGATAAGTAAACATATCATTAAGTATATTAACAATGAACTACATATGTAAAAACAAGACTACTAACTTAATGATTTTTAAACGAGACATATATGTAACGATTATCGTTGTAAAGACATTTAATGTATATATATCATATTAAGAGATATTCATATATGATAATATCATTATAATATATTAATTTAAAATCTCATTTGATATTATAAACATTGGGTTAACAACTTTTAAGAAGATCGTTAACCTAAAGGTTTCAAAACAACACTTACATGTAACGACTAACGATGACTTAACGACTCAGTTAAAATGTATATACATGTAGTGTTTTAATATGTATTTATACACTTTTGAAAGACTTCAATACACTTATCAAAATACTTCTACTTAACAAAAATGCTTACAATTACATCCTCGTTCAGTTTCATCAACAATTCTACTCGTATGCACCCGTATTCGTACTCGTACAATACACAGCTTTTAGATGTATGTACTATTGGTATATACACTCCAATGATCAGCTCTTAGCAGCCCATGTGAGTCACCTAACACATGTGGGAACCATCATTTGGCAACTAGCATGAAATATCTCATAAAATTACAAAAATATGAGTAATCATTCATGACTTATTTACATGAAAACAAAATTACATATCCTTTATATCTAATCCATACACCAACGACCAAAAACACCTAAAAACACTTTCATTCTTCAATTTTCTTCATCTAATTGATCTCTCTCAAGTTCTATCTTCAAGTTCTAAGTGTTCTTCATAAATTCCAAAAGTTCTAGTTTCATAAAATCAAGAATACTTTCAAGTTTGCTAGCTCACTTCCAATCTTGTAAGGTGATCATCCAACCTCAAGAAATCTTTGTTTCTTACAGTAGGTTATCATTCTAATACAAGGTAATAATCATATTCAAACTTTGGTTCAATTTCTATAACTATAACAATCTTATTTCAAGTGATGATCTTACTTGAAATTGTTTTCGTGTCATGATTCTGCTTCAAGAACTTCGAGCCATCCAAGGATCCATTGAAGCTAGATCCATTTTTTTCTTTTCCAGTAGGTTTATCCAAGGAACTTAAGGTAGTAATGATGTTCATAACATCATTCGATTCATACATATAAAGCTATCCTATTCGAAGGTTTAAACTTGTAATCACTAGAACATAGTTTAGTTAATTCTAAACTTGTTCGCAAACAAAAGTTAATCCTTCTAACTTGACTTTTAAAATCAACTAAACACATGTTCTATATCTATATGATATGCTAACTTAACGATTTAAAACCTGGAAACACGAAAAACACCGTAAAACCGGATTTACGCCGTCGTAGTAACACCGCGGGCTGTTTTGGGTTAGTTAATTAAAAACTATGATAAACTTTGATTTAAAAGTTTTTATTCTGAGAAAATGATTTTTATTATGAACATGAAACTATATCCAAAAATTATGGTTAAACTCAAAGTGGAAGTATGTTTTCTAAAATGGTCATCTAGACGTCGTTCTTTCGACTGAAATGACTACCTTTACAAAAAACGACTTGTAACTTATTTTTCTGACAATAAACCTATACTTTTTCTGTTTAGATTCATAAAATAGAGTTCAATATGAAACCATAGCAATTTGATTCACTCAAAACGGATTTAAAATGAAGAAGTTATGGGTAAAACAAGATTGGATAATTTTTCTCATTTTAGCTACGTGAAAATTGGTAACAAATCTATTCCAACCATAACTTAATCAACTTGTATTGTATATTATGTAATCTTGAGATACCATAGACACGTATACAATGTTTCGACCTATCATGTCGACACATCTATATATATTTCGGAACAAGCATAGACACTCTATATGTGAATGTTGGAGTTAGCTATACAGGGTTGAGGTTGATTCCAAAATATATATAGTTTGAGTTGTGATCAATACTGAGATACGTATACACTGGGTTGTGGATTGATTCAAGATAATATTTATCGATTTATTTCTGTACATCTAACTGTGGACAACTAGTTGTAGGTTACTAACGAGGACAGCTGACTTAATAAACTTAAAACATCAAAATATATTAAAAGTGTTGTAAATATATTTTGAACATACTTTGATATATATGTATATATTGTTATAGGTTCGTGAATCAACCAGTGGCCAAGTCTTACTTCCCGACGAAGTAAAAATCTGTGAAAGTGAGTTATAGTCCCACTTTTAAAATCTAATATTTTTGGGATGAGAATACATGCAGGTTTTATAAATGATTTACAAAATAGACACAAGTACGTGAAACTACATTCTATGGTTGAATTATCGAAATCGAATATGCCCCTTTTTATTAAGTCTGGTAATCTAAGAATTAGGGAACAGACACCCTAATTGACGCGAATCCTAAAGATAGATCTATTGGGCTTAACAAACCCCATCCAAAGTACCGGATGCTTTAGTACTTCGAAATTTATATCATATACGAAGGGTGTCCCGGAATGATGGGGATATTCTTATATATGCATCTTGTTAATGTCGGTTACCAGGTGTTCACCATATGAATGATTTTTATCTCTATGTATGGGATGTGTATTGAAATATGAAATCTTGTGGTCTATTATTATGATTTGATATATATATAGGTTAAACCTATAACTCACCAACATTTTTGTTGACGTTTTAAGCATGTTTATTCTCAGGTGATTATTAAGAGCTTCCGCTGTAACATCCCGCGTTTTTCCGTTAAATTTAATTTTAACACCGTCTTTTTTTTTTAAAAACATAATCTTTCGTATTTAAAGTGATAGTTTCCGTGAGTAACGTTCATTATATTTCCGCTATTTAATTATAACATCACTCGGTTACTCGAGCGTTTTTAAAATATTTCGTTGGTTAATTCCCGCACCCGCTTTGAAACTTGAGGGACCGAAGTTGTCGAGTGGGCAAACTAGTTGACTAGGTCAACTAGTCAACCCACCATTCTCATCCATTCAATCCCTCCATCTCTCTCCCTTTTCTCTCTAGCTCAAGAACCCCATTTCTCCCAACTTCACTAAATCATCATCTAAATTCGATCTAGGAGGCTTACAACAAAACAAATTACATTTTCGTGATCCTCTCTTCATCCTCTACGATTTGATACTAACTACACCGATTTTGGGTAACATTTCTAAAACTCTAGATTTCTTTAAATTCGTGTTTTTGACTTGAAATGTTGTTAGTTAGTGTCTATGGCTCGTGTCTAGCATGATTATATGATTTGTATGCTCGATCTTGATGTTTTGGTGTAACTAGCTTGAAAATGAAAAGTGGATGCTTAATCCTTGATTTTGGATGAGTTAATGTTGTTAGATTGTTAAAGTGCATGTTTTAATTGTGTTACTAGTATCATTAGCCACATTTGGATGTGTAGGTTGATTAAGGAAACTTCAAAAACCCGATTAATGATTTTGTGATGGTTGACTAGGGTTTGATAGTTCTTGACATGAACTTTTGGATGCTTAAATGCCATGGAATGTTAATTGTTAGTGTCTAGTAGTAATGTATGCTTCATTACCTTCAAAACGGCATATCGTATGTGTAAATTGGATTCCCGAATCATAAAATACGTTTTACGAACTTGAAACTTGAAAATAAACCTCTCTCGATCAATTGACGAGTTTTCGTTTATTGTAAATGATGTTTTTGATTGATGATATGTGGTTAGTTGTATTCCTTGTCGAAATAGCTTTCCGATGATATAAAATACATGTTCTAATTGTTTGCGGATCATAAAATGTGATTGTTTGTGTTTTGGTTCGTGCATACTTTGAAAACTGACCAGAAATCCCTGCACAGAGGGTGGCGCGGCGCGCCCCTTCCCCGCGCGGCGCGCCGATGTGCCTGGTCAGATTCTGACCTCCTCGTCCCGTTTCACGTGAAATGTTTGACTAGCTATCGACCTCCGATTCACATGAAACTTGTTCTAATATGCTTATATATGAGTAAAAACCTCAGAAAAATAGTTCGGGACCGAACCCGAACGCGTTGACTTTTTTTCGTTGACTTTGACCAAGTTTGACTTTTAGTCAAACTTAACCAAACTTTTAATGCAATCTTCCTAACATGCTTTTATACTTGTATCTTGCATGAAACTTGACAATTTGCTTCACATGCTACATAATCGAGTCGTGTCGAGCCATAGGACTAATTGAACACATTTCACCCGACCTTGTGTCGTAACCGGTTAATTGATATAACTTACTTGTTTAGGTCAAGGCTAAGCAACTTTCATGCACACGTTTACTTGTTGAAGTACTTTTATACTCGTGCACTCGAGGTGAGATCATAGTCCCACTTTTACTCTTTTTGAACTTATATTGGGATGAGAAAACATAAACGATTCTTTTGAACTAAGTGAACACAAGAACGGGAAAACAAACATTCTACATACGAGTTTAGAACAAAATCCTCAATTCGATTATCATTAGTTACACTTGCCGGGTGTAAGCGAGAACTTATGTTATATGGCCATATGGGTTTGACAGCCCTCATCCTTGACGGTTCGCTACCGTCTACGGATGAAATATATTTTCGAGAATCAGTGTTTGTTCTAGCACTAAGTGATGGGGTATACAATGGAAGGAATGTTAAGCTTTGATAATTGGGTGCTCGTGAAACAAACTTTTGGAATGTATTACTATTATTTCATTGATGCAAATCTTGTGGTTCACTTGTACTTACTTACTTAAACCTATGATTTCACCAACGTTTTCGTTGACAGATTTCTATGTTTTTCTCAGGTCATGCACGATATGTGAAACATGCTTCCGCTTACTATTTGATACTTGCATCCGATGTCGAGTATACATGCATTTCATGGAGCGTCTTTTGACTTTACTTTAAACCGTGTCGCCTAGATTTCAATCGTACTTATAACGTTGTAACTTAACTTTTGGTTGAACAATCCTTGTAAACTTTGAAACAATCTTTATTTTGAAATGAAGGCGACATATTTTGGTCAAACGTTATCTTAAAGACTTATAATCCGGTAATGGGACCCACGTAGCCGACGCCGTCACTTGACGATTTGTCGGGGTCGCTACAGTTGGTATCAGAGCCTTGGTTGTAGGGATTTAGAGTTCATTTGTGTCCACCCCGAGTCATAGGGTACATAGGTGAATCTAGACTACAACCGGCATATAGACTGAAGTAGGAATTATTTGACAAATTGTGCATTTATACTCGAACTCTTCTATCATATCTAACTCGTATTCGATCTTGATCTTACGTTGATAAATTTTGTTGATGCGCCACCTTGACTTTATGAAGTAATGTTAAATGCACATGAGAATCAGGGTAATATAATTTCCGGGATTATATTACGGTGATTCACATGGACGTTCCGACATTATGACATAGAGAATTTAAGGCGAGTCAAGGAAAATTTTCTCTCTATCCTTATTCCATGCCACGGTTAGTATTGTTGAAAATACTAACCAACGATATTCTTGTCTCATGAAGGAACAATGGCTCACCAAGGTCAACACAATACTCCTCTCGAAACTCTAGAACAAGCTCTTCAACGAATGATAACCACCGCCGTGGGTACGGCCGTGGCCGATCACTTTTCTAACAACAACAATCATGGAGCCGGTAATTCAATCGAAGGTTGCTCCTACAAGAACTTCATGAAGTACAATCCTCCCACTTTCGATGGAACCGGGGGACCGGTTACTCTCACCCGATGGTTTGAACAAATGGAGACCGTTTTTAACACAAGCGGTTGTCGAGACCAAGATAAGGTCAAGTTTTCCACCCTCACTTTCACCGGTATTGCTCTCTCATGGTGGAACACGTATGTACAATTAGTGGGAAGCGATGAAGCCCACACACTCTCTTGGACCGAATTAAGAGAAAGAATGATCACCGAATACTTCCCGCGCGACGAGACTCGAAGGCTCGAACAGGGTCTAAGGAATTTAAAAACGGCCGGAAAGGACCTCGGGGCTTATAATCAACGGTTTACCGAACTAGTCTCGATGTGTCCAATTCTCATGACTCCCGAATCCCTAAGAGTCGAACTTTACATGGATGGCCTCCCTAAGAGCATTCAACACAAGGTAATGACATCTCAACCCACTAACCTACAAGAGGCTTTAACAATGGCCCGCCAAGCCTTAGAAACGGTGAATGAAATGGAAGCACCGGCACCAATGGTCGAGAACCACCCGAGTAACAACAAAAGAACATGGGAAGCCTCTCAATCAAGCAACCACAACAATAACAACAACCCCGCCAAGAAGCCTTTTACCTCCAACGACAAGAAAGGCTATGCCGGAAAAATGCCTTTTTGTGACGAATGCCACAAGCATCACTTTGAAGGATGTGGCAGGTTTCGCCACCGGCGCCAAGGACCCGTCGCTCGAAAGATGCCCAACGCACACAGAACGGGTGCTTGCTTCGAATGTGGCCAACTGGGTCATTTTAGGAATGTGTGCCCAAATAAGAAAATCAACCCCAACGCACGCCGTTGAACCTTCGACATCGACACCAAGGATGCCCGGAACGACGATGGACTAGTAACGGGTACGTTTCTTCACAACAAACCGTATATTTCATACTTGTTCGATTCGATTACCGCTAGACGTTTTATAACCAAGGATTTGACTCATGCTCTTTATATTCCACCTCTTTCCCCCAGATACTACTTAGACGATTTAAGTGACCGACGGAAAAATATTGTGTGCCTATAAATTTTATTGGAGGAAATACGTTAAGACTTTTGACTTGACACATATAGAACTAGGGAGCTCGGAACCTATTCGTAAAAAAAAAAAAAAAAAAAAAAAAAAAAAAAAAAAAAAAAATGTTTCCCCATCATCTTGTATAGATTATTGTGAACTGAGTAATTTTCGGTTGGAAACCGATACCCTCTCCCTCGCATCCATGACCTCATGATTATTTGCACGAATCCCGTATGTTCCAAATCGACCTCCGTTCCGGTTATCATCAATTGGGGGTTAAGTGAGACGATGTCTCCTAAGCCACTTTCCGAACTCGCAACGTTAGTTGTAAATCTCTCTTAGTACCGCTTGATTTATTTAGGGCTCGCCCGTATCCATAAACCTCTTGAACCGCGTATGCAAATTCATATAGACTAATCTGTTATCGTATTTATAGATGACATCTTAACTTATTTAAGTAAAGAAGGAAAACGAACAACATCACCATCTTACGCTCGAACTTTTGAGAAAAGAGCAACTTTATACCAAATTCTCCGAGTGAGAATTTCTGTTGAACGAAGTCCAATTTTCTAGACCATGAAGTTAATGGTCAAGGCATTACAATCAATCTCGAAATCAAGCCACATGTAATCAGGAAACTCTCCCAACTCAGACTTATATTCGTAAAAATCTTAGATCTCACCGGTTGTTACCGAAGATTCATTTCTGACTTTTCTCGTATTACACGACTTTAATCTCTCCGCGATCGAACCTTGAGCGTGATTCTTCACACCAACATTTCTAGCTAAATTCGTACAACACCAGATGGGACTCAAATATGGAAATATTTCTACTTGGACGCCGAAAGGCATACTCCCTCGACTCGAAATCAACGGGACGGAAATTCGTTATTTTGCACGAAGAATTCGAATACTAAATTGTGGATCCGATCAATATTCTTGTCATCACGTACCACACTACATACCTCTGTTATTTCACCGTTACCGTCTGATATTATTGGAAATTAAGATAACACACAATCCAACGATACTTCACTCTTCTTTGACTTAACGCCCTTGTGTTTCTGATAATCGGTCAACTATTATTCAACCCCGAACTATACAACTACGTGTACTACCTCGTTTCTCTTTCAGACTTCAACTTTTGACAACTAGAGGCACATTATAGCAACCTCGAGATGTAAACTCATCCTATTCTAAGTCCTCATTTCACTACTATCTTTACCGTTCGCATTTCCGTTTAAAGAAACTCCTTGTAACATTTCTCCATGGATAGAGAAACTCCTCATATTACATAAGTATTCGCCACGAGGGTGAATAGTCCTAACGAACATTTTTCGAACCCTAACTAACTTGTTCAAACGTATCTTAAGAGATTCTATTCCAACACGGTGTATCTTTGTCAATTATTCTGTATCGAAATACTCGTTTCACTTCTAGTTTTACAAGAAACCTTGGGAACCCGCTTAGACATGAGTACCGCGTACCACCCACAAACTGACGAACCGAGCAAACGAACGATTTACGTCTTGGAAAGACATCTCACAAACTCGTATTGTCACCTTTAGTAGATCACTCTTACAACAGTAGTTACCACTCGTGTGTTCACGCGCACTTTTCGAAACCTTATATGACCGCTAATGTCATACCCCTGTTCATTTAACCAAAGCATCAACCACCGAAATCTGAACTCCATCAAGAAACAACAATTGAGATCGTTCAAGTCCGAGAAGGGCTCGAGACAACCCATTGTCGCCAGAAGAGTTATACCAAACTTAGAGGAGAACCTCACAAATCCCAGTGTGTAACCGCGTAATATTGAGAACCCGCACCTTGGAAGGGTGTAATCCGTTTCGGGAATCAGGGAAAGTTAAACCCGCGACATGTTAACCCTTTTGAAACCTTGGGGCGTATTGGAACCGCTCCCTACCGTTTAGAACTTCTGACTCAATTAAGTTTCCGTTTACCCTACATTTCGTGTAACAAACTTAGAAACGTGTCCTGCGGAACAGGAACGTGCAATCCTGCTGGATACATCAACTATCGATGACAAACTTCTCTTCATAGGAAAACCAGTTGAAACCGGGGATCGTAAAAACCGAACCTTAATGCAACGTAAAACCCTGACTATCCAAATTCATGAGAACCCTCAAGAACGTACTTTCACTTATTCATAGCATTGACAACGTAAAGTCTCGAGTAAGAGATATCGACTACTACTTCCAACTAAATTTCGGGACGAAATTTCTTTTGAGTTGTGGATAATGTAACATCCCGCGTTTTTCCGTTAAATTTAATTTTAACACCGTCTTTTTTTTTTAAAAACATAATCTTTCGTATTTAAAGTGATAGTTTCCGTGAGTAACGTTCATTATATTTCCGCTATTTAATTATAACATCACTCGGTTACTCGAGCGTTTTTAAAATATTTCGTTGGTTAATTCCCGCACCCGCTTTGAAACTTGAGGGACCGAAGTTGTCGAGTGGGCAAACTAGTTGACTAGGTCAACTAGTCAACCCACCATTCTCATCCATTCAATCCCTCCATCTCTCTCCCTTTTCTCTCTAGCTCAAGAACCCCATTTCTCCCAACTTCACTAAATCATCATCTAAATTCGATCTAGGAGGCTTACAACAAAACAAATTACATTTTCGTGATCCTCTCTTCATCCTCTACGATTTGATACTAACTACACCGATTTTGGGTAACATTTCTAAAACTCTAGATTTCTTTAAATTCGTGTTTTTGACTTGAAATGTTGTTAGTTAGTGTCTATGGCTCGTGTCTAGCATGATTATATGATTTGTATGCTCGATCTTGATGTTTTGGTGTAACTAGCTTGAAAATGAAAAGTGGATGCTTAATCCTTGATTTTGGATGAGTTAATGTTGTTAGATTGTTAAAGTGCATGTTTTAATTGTGTTACTAGTATCATTAGCCACATTTGGATGTGTAGGTTGATTAAGGAAACTTCAAAAACCCGATTAATGATTTTGTGATGGTTGACTAGGGTTTGATAGTTCTTGACATGAACTTTTGGATGCTTAAATGCCATGGAATGTTAATTGTTAGTGTCTAGTAGTAATGTATGCTTCATTACCTTCAAAACGGCATATCGTATGTGTAAATTGGATTCCCGAATCATAAAATACGTTTTACGAACTTGAAACTTGAAAATAAACCTCTCTCGATCAATTGACGAGTTTTCGTTTATTGTAAATGATGTTTTTGATTGATGATATGTGGTTAGTTGTATTCCTTGTCGAAATAGCTTTCCGATGATATAAAATACATGTTCTAATTGTTTGCGGATCATAAAATGTGATTGTTTGTGTTTTGGTTCGTGCATACTTTGAAAACTGACCAGAAATCCCTGCACAGAGGGTGGCGCGGCGCGCCCCTTCCCCGCGCGGCGCGCCGATGTGCCTGGTCAGATTCTGACCTCCTCGTCCCGTTTCACGTGAAATGTTTGACTAGCTATCGACCTCCGATTCACATGAAACTTGTTCTAATATGCTTATATATGAGTAAAAACCTCAGAAAAATAGTTCGGGACCGAACCCGAACGCGTTGACTTTTTTTCGTTGACTTTGACCAAGTTTGACTTTTAGTCAAACTTAACCAAACTTTTAATGCAATCTTCCTAACATGCTTTTATACTTGTATCTTGCATGAAACTTGACAATTTGCTTCACATGCTACATAATCGAGTCGTGTCGAGCCATAGGACTAATTGAACACATTTCACCCGACCTTGTGTCGTAACCGGTTAATTGATATAACTTACTTGTTTAGGTCAAGGCTAAGCAACTTTCATGCACACGTTTACTTGTTGAAGTACTTTTATACTCGTGCACTCGAGGTGAGATCATAGTCCCACTTTTACTCTTTTTGAACTTATATTGGGATGAGAAAACATAAACGATTCTTTTGAACTAAGTGAACACAAGAACGGGAAAACAAACATTCTACATACGAGTTTAGAACAAAATCCTCAATTCGATTATCATTAGTTACACTTGCCGGGTGTAAGCGAGAACTTATGTTATATGGCCATATGGGTTTGACAGCCCTCATCCTTGACGGTTCGCTACCGTCTACGGATGAAATATATTTTCGAGAATCAGTGTTTGTTCTAGCACTAAGTGATGGGGTATACAATGGAAGGAATGTTAAGCTTTGATAATTGGGTGCTCGTGAAACAAACTTTTGGAATGTATTACTATTATTTCATTGATGCAAATCTTGTGGTTCACTTGTACTTACTTACTTAAACCTATGATTTCACCAACGTTTTCGTTGACAGATTTCTATGTTTTTCTCAGGTCATGCACGATATGTGAAACATGCTTCCGCTTACTATTTGATACTTGCATCCGATGTCGAGTATACATGCATTTCATGGAGCGTCTTTTGACTTTACTTTAAACCGTGTCGCCTAGATTTCAATCGTACTTATAACGTTGTAACTTAACTTTTGGTTGAACAATCCTTGTAAACTTTGAAACAATCTTTATTTTGAAATGAAGGCGACATATTTTGGTCAAACGTTATCTTAAAGACTTATAATCCGGTAATGGGACCCACGTAGCCGACGCCGTCACTTGACGATTTGTCGGGGTCGCTACATCCGCTATCGCATACTTAAATAAGGACGAGATTTGGAGTCCATGCTTGTATGATATTGTGTAAAAACTGCATTCAAGAAACTTATTTTTGTTGTAACATATTTGTATTGTAAACGATTATGTAATGGTCGTGTGTAAACAGGATATTTTAGATTATCATTATTTGATAATCTACGTAAAGCTTATTAAAACCTTTATCTATGAAATAAAGGTTATGGTTTGTTTTAAAAATGAATGCAGTCTTTGAAAAATTTCTCATATAGAGGTCAAAACCTCGCAACGAAATCAATTAATATGAAACGTTTTTAATCAATAAGAACGGGACATTTCAGTTGGTATCCGAGCGTTGGTCTTAGAGAACCAGAATTTTGCATTAGTGTGTCTTATCGAGTTGTTAGGATGCATTAGTGAGTCTGGACTTCGACCGTGTTTACTTGAAAAATGATTGCTTAACAAATTTTGTTGGAAACTATATATTTTTAACATGTGAATATTATATGATATATTAATCTCTTAACGCGTTTGATATTATGTGATAGATGTCTACCTCTAGAACAAGTCCCATTGACTCACCTAATAATAATGAAGAGTCAAATGTAAATTGGAATGATTCGTGGACTGATTCACAAGTTCCCGAAGAGGAACCGGAAGAAGAGTCGGAACCGGAAGAAGAATCGGAACCGGAAGAAGAATCGGAACCGGATGAAGAAATAGAACCGGTGGGGGAAATAATAAAACGGTTAAGTAAAAGAAAATCCTCAACCAACCGAACAAGGTTAATTATGGTCAATGGTGTTTCCGCCAAGGAAGCAAAATATTGGGAGGATTACCAATTCTCCGATGAATCGGATTTCGACGAGAATTCTGATGATGTTATAGAAATTACCCCAACTGAATTTAAAAAGGCCAAAGAAAATAATAAGGGAAAGGGCATAAAAATAGAGAAATCTAATTCCAACCCCGATGAACTTTATATGTATCGTCAACCCCCGAAGTCCTTAAGTTGTAACAATGACCCGGGAACCTCTAAACCACCAGGTTTTTCTAAACCAATGTGGAAAATTACGGCTCGTATTAGGGGAACATCATATATCCCTAGAAACTTGACAAAACGAACCAAAACCGAAGAAGAAGAAACAAGCGAGTCGGAATAAGATAGTTGTATTCGTGTGGTGTAATATATGTAATATAGTGTGCTTATGCTTTATGATATATGTAAAAATTGCTTGTATTAATAAGTATTTTTTTTTATGAATCTAACTCTTGTCTATTTTACAGTATAAAAACACAAAATGGATAGACAACCCAATATTTTAAGAGACCTACCCGGAGACATGATTGATGAAATCTTGTCTAGAGTCGGTCAGAATTCTTCGGCACAACTATTTAAGGCGAGATCAGTTTGTAAGACATTCGAAGAACGTTCCAAGAATGCCTTGGTTTATAAAAGGCTTTCGTTCGAAAGATGGGGGATATCACATTGGGAAATCCATAAGTTACGATGTGTTTACTTTGACGCATATATTGCGGGGAACCCAAATGCTATTTTACGCAATGGGTTAAGAAATTATTTTGACTCAATATATCCGAATATTGGACTTCGTGATTTAGAAAAAGCGGCTAACATGCAACATAAAGAAGCATGTTATGCTTACGGATTAGTAATGTTCGCTTCTCACAAAAGTGAGAACAAGAACATCGGGCTACAACTATTAAACAAAACGTTCCCACAAGTGACGGAGTCGGTAATTGGGGTAAGAAATGAGGTTTTTAGATTGTTACGGGACTGTTGGACATTACGTAACCCTCGTCCCTTTGACGACGTTACAACACGCTGTCTTATCAACGACCATAATGGTTATGTTCCACAAGACCAAGGATGGGAAGTAGTCCTAGTAAAACCAGAATGCATGACTTGTTTCTGGACGTATGAATTACGTGTCTTTATTGCCTTTGCTGAACGACTTGTGTACTAGCTAGAATTATCTTCACAACCATCTTGTATCAAATTTATTGTGTGCTATATTTCATGCTATATGTAAAATAAGCGGTATTGTAAGTTTGTAAAATATTGTGTAAAAGTTTGAACGCGAAATATTATTATAATCAGTTTTTCATATAGAATTGTAGTAGTTGAATTGTATATTAGCTACTAAGTATGAACATAACGGGTAGGTACTACCCGAATTTAAACTTATAAAACGCTAATATGAAGAAAAAGCTTTTATAAATGAGTTCATATTATGCTACGAAATACTATTAACTACTCTTAATATTCTGTATGATTAACTTGTTCCATTTAACTATTTTGAAGGAAATGGCACCGACTACTCGACACACCGTGAATATGAATGAAGAGGAATTTCGTACTTTTCTAGCTTCAAACATAGCCGCAGTACAGGCTGCGCTACATACCAACAATAACCTTGGATCTAGTAGTACAGGAAATCGTGTAGGATGCACCTACAAAGAATTCACTGCCTGCAAACCTTTGGAATTTGATGGAACCGAAGGACCGATCGGATTGAAACGGTGGACCGACAAGGTTGAATTGGTGTTTGCCATAAGTAAGTGTACTGAAGAGGACAAAGTAAAGTATGCTACGCATACTTTCACAGGTTCTGCGTTAACATGGTGGAATACCTATCTAGAGCAAGTGGGACAAGATGATGCGTACGCACTACCGTGGTCAGCATTCAAGCACTTGATGAACGAGAAGTACCGTCCCAGAACCGAGGTCAATAAGCTCAAGACAGAACTTAGAGGGTTACGAACCCAAGGATTTGATATTACCACGTACGAAAGACGATTCACAGAATTGTGCCTATTGTGTCCGGGAGCATTCGAAGATGAGGAAGAGAAGATCGACGCGTTTGTGAAAGGATTACCGGAAAGAATCCAAGAAGATATAAGTTCACACGAGCCCGCCTCCATACAACAGGCATGTAGAATGGCTCACAAACTCGTGAACCAGATTGAAGAAAGAATTAAAGAACAGACTGCTGAAGAGGCCAATGTGAAGCAAGTCAAAAGAAAGTTGGAGGAAAACGGTGATAAGAATCACCAATACAACAACAACAGCAATTACAACAATAATCGCAACAATTATCCCAACAATCGCAACATCAATCGCAACTACAACAAACGGCCCAACAACAACAACAACAACAGCAACTACAACAATCATCCCAACAACAATAATAACCGCAACAACAACAACAACAATCAGAAGCAGCTATGCCAAAGGTGTGAAAAGAATCACTCGGGGTTCTGCACTAAATTTTGCAACAAGTGTAAAAGAAATGGTCATAGCACGGCGAAGTGTGAGGTCTACGGACCAGGGGTTAATAGAACGAAAGGAACAAATGGTGTCGGAACGAGTAATGGCGGAGCAAGTAGTGTCGGAGCAAGTTATGCCAATGTAGTTTGTTATAAATGTGGAAAACCGGGCCACATTATTAGAAATTTCCCGAACCAGGAGAACACGAATGGACAAGGCCGCAGAAGAGTTTTCAATATTAATGCGGCAGAGGCACAGGAAGACCCGGAGCTTGTTACGGGTACGTTTCTTATTGACAATAAATCTGCTTACGTTTTATTTGATTCGGGTGCGGATAGAAGCTATATGAGTAGAGATTTTTGTGCTAAATTAAATTGTCCATTGACGCCTTTGGATAGTAAATTTTTACTCGAATTAGCAAATGGTAAATTGATTTCAGCAGATAATATATGTCGGAATCGAGAAATTAAACTGGTTAGCGAAACATTTAAGATTGATTTGATACCAGTAGAATTAGGGAGTTTTGATGTGATAATCGGTATGGACTGGTTGAAAGAAGTGAAAGCAGAGATCGTTTGTTACAAAAATGCAATTCGCATTATACGAGAAAAAGGAAAACCCTTAATGGTGTATGGAGAAAAGGGCAACACGAAGCTACATCTTATTAGTAATTTGAAGGCACAAAAACTAATAAGAAAAGGTTGCTATGCTGTTCTAGCACACGTCGAGAAAGTACAAACTGAAGAAAAGAGCATCAATGATGTTCCCGTCGCAAAAGAATTTCCTGATGTATTTCCGAAAGAATTACCGGGATTACCCCCACATCGATCCGTTGAATTTCAAATAGATCTTGTACCAGGAGCTGCACCAATAGCTCGTGCTCCTTACAGACTCGCACCCAGCGAGATGAAAGAACTACAAAGCCAATTACAAGAACTTTTAGAGCGTGGTTTCATTCGACCAAGCACATCACCGTGGGGAGCTCCTGTTTTGTTTGTCAAGAAGAAAGATGGTACATTCAGGTTGTGTATCGACTACCGAGAGTTGAACAAACTTACCATCAAGAACCGCTACCCACTACCGAGAATCGATGACTTATTTGATCAACTACAAGGCTCGTCTGTTTATTCAAAGATTGACTTACGTTCCGGGTATCATCAAATGCGGGTGAAAGAAGATGATATTCCAAAGACTGCTTTCAGAACACGTTACGGTCATTACGAGTTTATGGTCATGCCGTTTGGTTTAACTAATGCACCAGCTGTGTTCATGGACCTTATGAACCGAGTGTGTGGACCATACATTGACAAGTTTGTCATTGTTTTCATTGATGACATACTTATTTACTCAAAGAATGACCAAGAACACGGTGAACATTTGAGAAAGGTGTTAGAAGTATTGAGGAAGGAAGAATTGTACGCTAAGTTTTCAAAGTGTGCATTTTGGTTGGAAGAAGTTCAATTCCTCGGTCACATAGTGAACAAAGAAGGTATTAAGGTGGATCCGACAAAGATAGAAACTGTTGAAAAGTGGGAAACCCCGAAAACTTCGAAACACATACGCTAGTTTTTAGGACTAGCTGGTTACTACAGAAGGTTCATCCAAGACTTTTCCAGAATAGCAAAACCCTTGACTGCATTAACGCATAAAGGGAAGAAATTTGAATGGAATGATGAACAAGAGAAAGCATTTCAGTTATTGAAGAAAAAGCTAACTACGGCACCTATATTGTCATTGCCTGAAGAGAATGATGATTTTGTGATTTATTGTAATGCATCAAAGCAAGGTCTCGGTTGTGTATTAATGCAACGAACGAAGGTGATTGCTTATGCGTCTAGACAATTGAAGATTCACGAACAAAATTATACGACGCATGATTTGGAATTAGGCGCGGTTGTTTTTGCATTAAAGACTTGGAGGCACTACTTATATGGGGTCAAAAGTATTATATATACTGACCACAAAAGTCTTCAACACATATTTAATCAGAAACAACTGAATATGAGGCAGCGTAGGTGGATTGAATTATTGAATGATTACGACTTTGAGATTCGTTACCACCCGGGGAAGGCAAATGTGGTAGCCGATGCCTTGAGCAGGAAGGACAGAGAACCCATTCGAGTAAAATCTATGAATATAATGATTCATAATAACATTACTACTCAAATAAAGGAGGCGCAACAAGGAGTTTTAAAAGAGGGAAATTTAAAGGATGAAATACCCAAAGAATCGGAGAAGCATCTTAATATTCGGGAAGACGGAACCCGGTATAGGACTGAAAGGATTTGGGTACCAAAATTTGGAGATATGAGAGAAATGGTACTTAGTGAAGCTCATAAAACCAGATACTCAATACATCCTGGAACGGGGAAGATGTACAAGGATCTCAAGAAACATTTTTGGTGGCCGGGTATGAAAGCCGATGTTGCTAAATACGTAGGAGAATGTTTGACGTGTTCTAAGGTCAAAGCTGAGCATCAGAAACCATCAGGTCTACTTCAACAACCCGAAATCCTGGAATGGAAATGGGAAAACATTACCATGGATTTCATCACTAAATTGCCAAGGACTGCAAGTGGTTTTGATACTATTTGGGTAATAGTTGATCGTCTCACCAAATCAGCACACTTCCTGCCAATAAGAGAAGATGACAAGATGGAGAAGTTAGCACGACTGTATTTGAAGGAAGTCGTCTCCAGACATGGAATACCAATCTCAATTATCTCTGATAGGGATGGCAGATTTATTTCAAGATTCTGGCAGACATTACAGCAAGCATTAGGAACTCATCTAGACATGAGTACTTCCTATCATCCACAAACTGATGGGCAGAGCGAAAGGACGATACAAACGCTTGAAGACATGCTACGAGCATGTGTTATTGATTTCGGAAACAGTTGGGATCGACATCTACCGTTAGCAGAATTTTCCTACAACAACAGCTACCATTCAAGCATTGAGATGGCGCCGTTTGAAGCACTTTATGGTAGAAAGTGCAGGTCTCCGATTTGTTGGAGTGAAGTGGGGGATAGACAGATTACGGGTCCGGAGATTATACAAGAAACTACCGAGAAGATCATCCAAATTCAACAACGGTTGAAAACCGCCCAAAGTCGACAAAAGAGCTACGCTGACATTAAAAGAAAAGATATAGAATTTGAAATTGGAGAGATGGTCATGCTTAAAGTTGCACCTTGGAAAGGCGTTGTTCGATTTGGTAAACGAGGGAAATTAAATCCAAGGTATATTGGACCATTCAAGATTATTGATCGTGTCGGACCAGTAGCTTACCGACTAGAGTTACCTCAACAACTCGCGGCTGTACATAACACTTTCCACGTCTCGAATTTGAAGAAATGTTTTGCTAAAGAAGATCTCACTATTCCGTTAGATGAAATCCAAATCAACGAAAAACTTCAATTCATCGAAGAACCCGTCGAAATAATGGATCGTGAGGTTAAAAGACTTAAGAAAAACAAGATACCAATTGTTAAGGTTCGATGGAATGCTCGTAGAGGACCCGAGTTCACCTGGGAGCGTGAAGATCAGATGAAGAAGAAATACCCACATCTATTTCCAGAAGATTCGTCAACACCTTCAACAGCTTAAAATTTCGGGACGAAATTTTTTTAACGGGTAGGTACTGTAGTGACCCGAACTTTTCCATGTTTATATATATTAATTGAGATTGATATTTACATGATTAAATGTTTCCAACATGTTAAGCAATCAAACTTGTTAAGACTTGATTAACTGAAATATGTTTCATATAGACAATTGACCACCCAAGTTGACCGGTGATTCACGAACGTTAAAACTTGTAAAAACTATATGATGACATATATATGGATATATATATATATATATATAGTTAACATGATACTATGATAAGTAAACATATCATTAAGTATATTAACAATGAACTACATATGTAAAAACAAGACTACTAACTTAATGATTTTTAAACGAGACATATATGTAACGATTATCGTTGTAAAGACATTTAATGTATATATATCATATTAAGAGATATTCATACATGATAATATCATGATAATATATTAATTTAAAATCTCATTTGATATTATAAACATTGGGTTAACAACATTTAAGAAGATCGTTAACCTAAAAGTTTCAAAACAACACTTACATGTAACGACTAACGGTGACTTAACGACTCAGTTAAAATGTATATACATGTAGTGTTTTAATATGTATTTATACACTTTTGAAAGACTTCAATACACTTATCAAAATACTTCTACTTAACAAAAATGCTTACAATTACATCCTCGCTCAGTTTCATCAACAATTCTACTCGTATGCACCCGTATTCGTACTCGTACAATACACAGCTTTTAGATGTATGTACTATTGGTATATACACTCCATTGATCAGCTCTTAGCAGCCCATGTGAGTCACCTAACACATGTGGGAACCATCATTTGGCAATTAGCATGAAATATCTCATAAAATTACAAAAATATGAGTAATCATTCATGACTTATTTACATGAAAACAAAATTACATATCCTTTATATCTAATCCATACACCAACGACCAAAAACACCTACAAACACTTTCATTCTTCAATTTTCTTCATCTAATTGATCTCTCTCAAGTTCTATCTTCAAGTTCTAAGTGTTCTTCATAAATTCCAAAAGTTCTAGTTTCATAAAATCAAGAATACTTTCAAGTTTGCTAGCTCACTTCCAATCTTGTAAGGTGATCATCCAACCTCAAGAAATCTTTGTTTCTTACAGTAGGTTATCATTCTAATACAAGGTAATAATCATATTCAAACTTTGGTTCAATTTCTATAACTATAACAATCTTATTTCAAGTGATGATCTTACTTGAACTTGTTTTCATGTCATGATTCTGCTTCAAGAACTTCGAGCCATCCAAGGATCCATTGAAGCTAGATCCATTTTTTTATTTTCCAGTAGGTTTATCCAAGGAACTTAAGGTAGTAATGATGTTCATAACATCATTCGATTCATACATATAAAGCTATCTTATTCGAAGGTTTAAACTTGTAATCACTAGAACATAGTTTAGTTAATTCTACACTTGTTCGCAAACAAAAGTTAATCCTTCTAACTTGAATTTTAAAATCAACTAAACACATGTTCTATATCTATATGATATGCTAACTTAATGATTTAAAACCTGGAAACACGAAAAACACCGTAAAACCGGATTTACGCCGTCGTAGTAACACCGCGGGCTGTTTTGGGTTAGTTAATTAAAAACTATGATAAACTTTGATTTAAAAATTGTTATTCTGAGAAAATGATTTTTATTATGAACATGAAACTATATCCAAAAATTATGGTTAAACTCAAAGTGGAAGTATGTTTTCTAAAATGGTCATCTAGACGTCGTTCTTTCGACTGAAATGACTACCTTTACAAAAAACGACTTGTAACTTATTTTTCTGACTATAAACCTATACTTTTTCTGTTTAGATTCATAAAATAGAGTTCAATATGAAACCATAGCAATTTGATTCACTCAAAACGGATTTAAAATGAAGAAGTTATGGGTAAAACAAGATTGGATAATTTTTCTCATTTTAGCTACGTGAAAATTGGTAACAAATCTATTCTAACCATAACTTAATCAACTTGTATTGTATATTATGTAATCTTGAGATACCATAGACACATATACAATGTTTCGACCTATCATGTCGACACATCTATATATATTTCGGAACAACCATAGACACTCTATATGTGAATGTTGGAGTTAGCTATACAGGGTTGAGGTTGATTCCAAAATATATATAGTTTGAGTTGTGATCAATATTGAGATACGTATACACTGGGTCGTGGATTGATTCAAGATAATATTTATCGATTTATTTCTGTACATCTAACTGTGGACAACTAGTTGTAGGTTACTAACGAGGACAGCTGACTTAATAAACTTAAAACATCAAAATATATTAAAAGTGTTGTAAATATATTTTGAACATACTTTGATATATATGTATATATTGTTATAGGTTCGTGAATCAACCAGTGGCCAAGTCTTACTTCCCGACGAAGTAAAAATCTGTGAAAGTGAGTTATAGTCCCACTTTTAAAATCTAATATTTTTGGGATGAGAATACATGCAGGTTTTATAAATGATTTACAAAATAGACACAAGTACGTGAAACTACATTCTATGGTTGAATTATCGAAATCGAATATGCCCCTTTTTATTAAGTCTGGTAATCTAAGAATTAGGGAACAGACACCCTAATTGACGCGAATCCTAAAGATAGATCTATTGGGCTTAACAAACCCCATCCAAAGTACCGGATGCTTTAGTACTTCGAAATTTATATCATATCCGAAGGGTGTCCTGGAATGATGGGGATATTCTTATATATGCATCTTGTTAATGTCGGTTACCAGGTGTTCACCATATGAATGATTTTTATCTCTATGTATGGGATGTGTATTGAAATATGAAATCTTGTGGTCTATTATTATGATTTGATATATATAGGTTAAACCTATAACTCACCAACATCTTTGTTGACGTTTTAAGCATGTTTATTCTCAGGTGATTATTAAGAGCTTCCGCTGTCGCATACTTAAATAAGGACGAGATTTGGAGTCCATGCTTGTATGATATTGTGTAAAAACTGCATTCAAGAAACTTATTTTGTTGTAACATATTTGTATTGTAAACCATTATGTAATGGTCGTGTGTAAACAGGATATTTTAGATTATCATTATTTGATAATCTACGTAAAGCTTTTTAAAACCTTTATCTATGAAATAAAGGTTATGGTTTGTTTTAAAAATGAATGCAGTCTTTGAAAAATGTCTCATATAGAGGTCAAAACCTCGCAACGAAATCAATTAATATGAAACGTTTTTAATCAATAAGAACGGGACATTTCAACAATGACCCAAATGGTATCATAACCGCCCGTCGTTTTTGGTAGCTTGGTGATAAAATCCATCGTTATCCTTTCCCACTTCCATTGCGGGATCTCGGGTTGTTGAAGTAGTCCGGACGGTCTTTGGTGTTCGACTTTGACTTTGGAACATGTCAAACACTTGGAAACATAAGTAGCTACGTCCCTTTTGATGTTCGGCCACCAATATAGTTGTTTAAGGTCGTGGTACATCTTATTGGCACCGGGGTGAATCGAGTATCGTGACTTATGGGCTTCATCTAAAATAAGGCTTCGTAGGTCCCCATAACTAGGCACCCAAATCCTTCCGGTGTAATATCGGAGTCCGGTCTCCCTAATTTCGAATCGAGAGATGAGAATGTTCAAGAGCTCGCGTGAAAGGTTTTCATCCTTGAGAGCCTCATCTTGGGCTACCCGAATTTGGCTATTAAGGTTTGTGTGGATGGTGATGTTTAAGGCTCGGACACGAAGAGGCACCGCTCTTTCTTTTCGACTTAAGGCATCGGCTACTACATTTGCCTTCCCGGGATGGTAACGAAGCTCGCAATCGTAATCGTTTAAGGTTTCAATCCACCTTCGTTGTCTCATGTTTAGTTGCTTTTGATCGAAGATGTGTTGAAGGCTTTTGTGATCGGTGAAGATAGTACTCTTGGTTCCATAAAGATAGTGTCTCCACATTTTAAGTGCAAAGACAACGGCTCCAAGTTCGAGATCATGAGTCGTGTAATTTCGTTCATGAATTTTGAGTTTTCGAGAGGCATAAGCAATGACTTTCTTCTGTTGCATCAATACACACCCAAAACCATGTTTTGAGGCATCGCAATATACAACAAAATCATCATTGCCTTCGGGAAGTGACAAGATAGGAGCGGTGTTTAGCTTTGTCTTCAAGATTTGAAACGCGGATTCTTGCTCGGTCGCCCAAATGAATTTCTTTCCCTTGTGAGTTAATGCGGTTAGAGGACGTGCAACCAAAGAGAAGTTTTCGATGAATCTACGATAGTACCCGGCGAGACCCAAGAATTGATGAATTAGAGTAGGAGTAGTAGGAGTCTCCCATTTACTAATGGCTTCGATTTTCGTGGGATCGACTTTAATACCTTGATCACTTACAACATGACCAAGAAATTGAACTTCCTTCAACCAAAATTCACACTTGGAGAATTTGGCATAAAGTCGTTCTTGTCTCAAGAGTTCAAGCACAAGTCGGAGATGTTGTTCGTGCCCTTCTTCATTTTTAGAATAGATCAATATGTCATCGATGAACACAATAACGAATTTATCGAGATACGGTTTGCACACGCGGTTCATAAGATCCATGAACACCGCCAGTGCGTTAGTGAGACCAAATGGCATGACAAGGAATTCATAACTACCATAACGAGTTCGGAAAGCGGTTTTGGAGACATCTTCCCCCTTAACCCTCAATTGATGATAACCCGAGCGGAGATCGATTTTCGAATATACACAAGACCCTTGTAGTTGATCAAAGAGGTCATCGATGCGAGGAAGAGGATATCGGTTCTTTACCGTCAATTTGTTTAGTTCACGATAGTCAATGCACATTCGTAGGGATCCATCTTTCTTTTTAACAAACAAAATCGGAGCGCCCCAAGGTGAATGGCTAGGTTGGATAAAACCACGATCAAGTAGTTCTTGGATTTGACTTTGCAATTCTTGCATTTCGGATGGAGCGAGTCTATATGGTGCACGTGCTACGGGTGCGGCTCCCGGAATAAGATCGATTTGGAAATCAACCGGTCGATGAGGTGGAAGACCCGGCAATTCATCGAGAAATACATCGGAATAGTCACTAACAATTGGCACATCATCGATGTGCTTCTCATCGGACTCGACTTTCTTAACGTGAGAAAGGATCGCAAAACAACCCTTACGGAGTAGTTTTCTAACTTTAATACACGAAATGAGGTTGAGGCCGGTGCAACTCTTATTGCCATAGACGATCAAAGGTTCACCATTCTCGATAGGGATTCGGATTGCGTTAAGATCACAAAGGATGTGAGATTTCGTTTTGGCTAGCCAATTCATACCGATTATTACATCGAAGCTCCCTAGTTCTATAGGTATCAAGTCAATTTCAAACTCATTACCCAAAATGTTTAACGTACACCCCCGGTAATATGTGTCGGCACTCAATAGTTTTCCGTTGGCCACTTCAATGGTATAAGTGGTATCTAGTGGACGTGGTGGAGTATTAAAAGAATGAGTCAAAGTCTTGGATACAAAACTCTTATCGGCACCCGAATCGAATAAACAAGTAACATAAGTGTTGTTGAGAAGAAACGTACCCGTGACCAATTCATTATCATCTCGGGCTTCCTCTATGTTGATGTTGAAAGCTCGGCCGCGCGTATTGGGGTTATCTTTCCTCTTCGGGCATGCATTTCTATAATGGCCCGTTTGGCCACATTCGTAACAAGTGCCCGTCTTTGGTGCATTGGGCCACTTTCGAGCGACGGGAGTGCCACTTTTACAATCGTTGGTCTTATGACCAATTCCTTGGCACCGATGGCAAATTAGCTTACTACATTCACCAAAGTGATGTTTGTTGCATTTGTTGCAAAGAGGTAGATTTCCGGCATAACCCTTCTTGCCGTCGGAGGTGAAAGATTTCTTGGCAAAGTTGTTGTTGCTTGATTGGGGAGCTTCCCATTTTCTTTTGTTGTTACCCGACTTGTCCTTGGCTTTAGGTGCCGGTACTACGATTTCGTCCACCGTCTCTATCAATTTGCGGGCCATGTTCAAAGCTTCTTGATGATTAGGGGGTTTGGATGACATTACTCCGTGTTTGATGCTCTTTGGAAGACCATCCATGTAAAGTTCAACCCTTAAAGACTCGGGGTTCACAAGGTTTGGGCACATCAAGGCTAGTTCAGAAAATCATTGATTATAGGCCTTGAGATCGTTTCCGACCGCTTTTAAAGTTCTTAGCTCTTGTTCGAGCTTTCGGGTTTCCTCACGCGGAAAGTATTCGGTGATCATCTTTCCTTTCAAATCGGACCAAGAGAGAGCATGGGCTTCATCGGTACCCACCGATTGTACATAGGTGTTTCACCAAGTGAGAGTGACGCCGGAGAAAGTGTGAGTGGAGTACTTGACCTTGTATTGGTCCCGACAACCGCTTATGCTGAAAACGGCTTCCGTTTGCTCAAACCATCGAGTGAGAGCAACCGGTCCTCCGGTTCCATCGAAAGTGTGAGTTTTGCACCCCATGAAAGCTTTATAGGAGCATCCCTCGTTTGAGTTACCGGCTCCATTGTTGTTGTTATTGTTGTTGTTGTTGTGGTTGTTATTATTATTGTTGTTGGATGAGTGACCGGCCATGGCCGCATCTACGACGATGGCTATCATGCGTTGTAGAGCTTGTTCGAGAGTTTCACGGCGTGGCGCACGGTGAGGAGCCATTGTTCCTTCAAAACAAAAGAATACCGTTGGTTAGTATTCTAAATAATACTAACTGTGATATGGAATAAAGATAGAGAGAAAATTTTCCTTGACTCACCTCTAATTCTTTATGCCACAATGTCGGAACGTTCACATGAGTCACCGTAATATAATCCCGGAAATTATATTACCCTGATTCATATGTGCATTCGACATCATTTCATATAGTCAAGGTGGCGTGTCAATCAAATTTAACAACGTGAGATTAAGATGAACTAAGAGTAGATATGAGTAGAAGCGTTCGAGTATAAATGCACAAGTAGTCAAGTAATTCCTACTTCAAGTCTATATGCCGGTTGTAGTCTAGACTCACCAATGTACCCTATGACTCGAGGTTGACACCAATGAACTCTAAATCCCTACAACCAACGCTCTGATACCATCTGTATCGACCCGACAAAATCGTCATTGACGGCGCCGTCTACTTAGGTCCCGTTACATGATCATAAGTCTTTAAAATAACGTTTGACCAAAAGATATGTCGCATTCATTTCAAATGTAAAGATTGTTCAAAGTTTGCAAGAATAGTTCCACCACAAGTTACGTTACAAAGTTATAAGTACAAATGAAACTTATGCGACACAATTTAAAAGTAGCCAAAAGACGCTCCATGTATGCATATATATACTCGACATCCAATGCAAGTATCAAAATAATGAGCGGAAGCCTGTATCATGTATCGTTCAAGGACCTGAGAAAAACATAGAAATCTGTCAACGAAAACGTTGGTGAAATCATAGGTTTGAGTAAGTAAGTACAAGTGAACCACAAGATTTACAACAATGAGATAATAGTAATACATTCCAAAAGTTTGTTTCACGAGCACCCAATTATCAATGCTTAACATTCCTTCCATAGAACCCCATTACCTTAGTGCTAGAACATACACTGTTTCTTGAAAATATATTTCATTCGTAAACGGTAGCGAACCGTTTGAATGAGGGTTTGTCAAACCCATATGGCCATATAACATAAGTTCTCGCTTACACCCGGCAAGTGTAACAATGATAATCGAATTGGGGATTTTTGTTCTAAACTCGTATGTAGAATGTTTGTTTTCCTGTACTTGTGTTCACTTAGTTAAAAAGGAACGTTTATGTTTTCTCATCCCAAATATAAGTTTCAAAAGTGTAAAAGTGGGACTATGATCTCACCTTGAGTGCACGAGTAGTAAAGTACTTCAACAAGTAAACGTGTGCAAAGAACAATGCTAGTCTTGACCTAAACAAATAGGTTGTATCAATAACGATAGTCACGATTGGTCAAAAATGTTCAATTAGTCCTATGGCTCGTTAAGACTCGATCATAATAGCATGTGAATCAAATTGTCATGTTTCATGCAAGGTACAAGTATAAAAGCATGTTAGAACGATTGCACAAACATTTGGTTAAGTTTGATTAAAAGTCAACTTGGTCGGGTCAAAGTCAACGAAAAAGTCAACACGTTCGGGTCGGGTCTCGAACTATTTTTTTGAGGTTTTTAATCATACATGAGCATGTTAGAACAAGTTACATGTGAATCGGAGGTCCATAGTATAGCAAACATTTTTCGTAAAACGACCAACGAAGACAGAAGCTGCCAGTGTATCTGGACGGCGTCCAGATTTTCTGGACGGCGTCCAGATTTGAAGGCTGGGACGGCGTCCAAAGATCTAGACGGCGTCTAGCTTTGTAATCTGGGATGGCTTCTAAAGATCTGGACGGCGTCCAGATTGGTATTCCAGTCTGATGCAGTAAGTTTCTAAGTACACGAACCAAAAACCAAATAAACACAATTTATGATCCGCAAACAATCAAGTCAAGTATTTTATACCGTTGGGAAGGTAATTTGACGAAGACAACGACTAGACACATTTCAACAAGTAATTTAACACCTACAACAACCCAAAACTGCATTAAACTTTCATAAACAAAGGTTCAAGTTCTAAAAACGCATTTCATGATTCGGGTAACCAATTTACATGTATGATATGCCGTTTCGAAGGTAATCAAACACACGTTGCAACAAAACACTTATCAACAATATTTCATAGCATTTGATACATCAAAAGTTCATACAAAGCTTATCAAACCCTAACCAAAATCTCAAAACCAATAATCATGTTAATGTAAGGTTTTCATGTCAATCAACACACCAAAACGAAGTTAATGAAGTAACTAACACTTTGAACACACAACCATTAACATCTAAACACATTTTATCATTCAAAATCAAAGGTTAAACTAACCCATTTCAAGTGTTCATGCTAGTTACACCAAATAACAAGATCGAGCCTACAAATTACATACACGACATCACAATGAGCCATAGACACTAACTAACACCATTTCAAGTCAAAAACACGAATTTAGAGAAATCTAGAGTTTTAGAAATGTTACCCAAACGAGATGAAGTTGGTACCAAAATGAAGAGGATGAAGAGAGGATCACGAATATGTAATTTATTTTGTTGCAAGCTTCCTAGATCGAATTTAGATGATGATTGAATGAATTTGGAAATTGTGTGTGTGTTCTTGCTAGAGAGAAAGAGAGAGAGATGGAGATGGTTGAATGGTGGTTATTGGGGTGGACTAGGTGACCTAGTCAACTAGTTTGCCCCGTGTCAATTTTAGTCCCTCAAGTTTGAATCGGGTGCGTGAATTACCTAATCGAGATAATTTAAAACGCGTATTAACGAAAGATGTTATAAATATATAACGGACTTTAAAATAGTTAAACGGAAAGTAATCGGAAAAAGGCGGGATGTTACAAAAGGATCTGACACGGATATGTGTTAACTTTTACTTAAGTTCCAAGTGTTCTCCAGGTGCATAACTATTTGCATATATTCTTTGTATGTATCATGTGATTGGCTCATTCTCTCGATTGTTCTTTAGTTGAGGTATTTTCAAGAATTTTGAAGGGTTTAAATGCAGGTTGTCATCGTCAATATATGTATGATGAAGTCGTCATGAATCTTGAATGATTCGAATATCTTTCTGTGTTTTATGAATAAAAGTGACGTTCTATCACATTTTTGAAGTCAAAGTATAGTTTTTGAAAGATGTAGGGATTTAAGAGTGATGTCACCGGATAAATCTTTGACTTGGATTTTGATTTGCCAAAATCAAAATATTTAATCAAATTTGGATGAGAATGGTTGTTTTGATTTCTATGAAAGAATGTGTATCGTTGTGAAAATAGTGAGTATAGTTGATGATTTGCTGAATCAGAATCGAAGAATGTAACATATTAATTGTGAATTTATATACCTCTCGGGTATTACCTACCCGTTAAAAGTTTCACAAGTAATATTTTGTACAAGAGAGTTTTATTACAGTCTTTATGAAAATATATGTATATTTTCTTCAGATGTAATACAAATTTAATGAGTTAATATTAAATTAAACTCATTTGATTTTCGGCTGAAACTAGATATGAATACTCTCTAAAACTTCAGAAATTTCGTAATCTTCACGGATCATCTCTTTAAAGTAAATGAAATTATGAATCAATACTTCATTATTCATTTTTATTGATATTTTCTAGAAAGTTTCGAGTACATTGAAAATGAAGTTGTAAAATCAAACTTGTATTTGAGTAATACTCTTGGGTTATTATGAAATGGATTCTATTAAGTTAAAGCAGAGATTACAGTTAACGATTGTTAAATCGTTAACGAAGGATGTACATCATAACATATTAGTAAAATGAATTAACCGAGTATTACCTACCAGTTAAGATTCACACATAATAGCTTAGTACAAAAAGATTTATTATGATTTCAAAATTTATATATATAAGATATACATATAAATTATTCAGAGGGAATGAGTTAATACTTCATAACTCGTTGATACAATATACTCGTTGTTGATTAGTGACGATGTTCGCGGTGATTATGGAACTGGCGGTGCTTGTGATGTTGTAGGTATTGCTGGTGGTGACAATGCTAACGGCACTGACGGTGCTGGTGATGCTGACGGTACTGCTGGTGCTATTTGTATAACATGTCTAGTTTGTAGATCATGCACCATTCCTATCAGGGTTTCATTTCATCATTTCTATTCGACCACTCATCTGGTTTATAATTAGAACTAGAATAATTAATCTCTAAAACTTTTAGAAACTACATATTCTCTGCAGAATATTTCTTTGATGAAGTTATGATTCAATACTTCATCATTTGTTGTTGCTGTTACTCCTTGGTATCTATGGGGCGTATGATGTTGATGCTCGTAGGACAGATTGTGATGCGGATGTTGTTATTGGTGGTGGTAATGGTACTGTTGATGTTGATGATGGTGGTACTATTGATGCCAGTGATACCGCTGGTGCTTGTGGTATTGAGGCTTGCGATGTGGATGTTGTTGGTGGTAATGGTGTTGTTACTGGTGCTTGTAATCTTTGCACCATATTCTACAAAGCCAATACTCGAACGCAAAGCTCGTTGACTTCTTCTATTACACCGGGATGATTGTCGGTTCGGACGAGCGGATGAATAAGAGTTAGAATTTGAGATAGTATATAATCGTGATGAGATACTCTGGAAATGAGAGAGAAAATGGTGTTTCAGACAGGTTCGCCGGTAAGTGCTTCAGGTTCTTTGCCAAGAGGGAAATGTGGTGGATGGAAAGGATCGCCTTCTTCTCATCTCCATTGACTGAGTCGGCTACGAACCCATCCCCAGTCCATCCAAAATAGATGATGGCTAATCAGTTGATCCATTTCGGTTACACAGCTTTTAGAGCTCAGGTTGATATCCATATCGGAATAGCTGTCGGAATCCGATGAATTTGAACTAGTTGAAGGATCCATCTCGTACAGAGTAGGGGATTTTTTTTTTTTTTTTTGAAATGAAATAGATTATAGGACTAGTTTTGTATTCTTCAATACATAATTTACATATGTATTTATAATACCAGATTCCCATAAGTTACGGAGGAATTTACGGAAGATATCAGGCAGAGTTTACTATAATAGATATACTAAGATATGAAATTTGTTTATACACTATCCATGCAATAAATGCATTAAGACGCGTTTAGACTTAAGAAGATAAGCAGGTAATTTTTGACATCACATGATAAGCAAAACTTTTGACATGCAGACACGGTCGAAGTCCAGACTCACTAATGCATCTTAACAACTATTAGTTAGACACACTAACGCCTGGTTCGCTAAGACCACCGCTCTGATACCAACTGAAAGGACCCGTTCATATCGATTATAAACGATTCACAATAGTTTATTACATTGCGAGGTTCTCAGGATATTCTTCTTTCGGTTCTTCTTCAGGTTCTTCTTCTGGTTCCTCTTCCGGAAATTGAGACTCTTCCCAGAATTTTTGTTCTTCGGTAGTGGCATTATCAGCTATGTTGACAATTGGTACCATAGCTGTGGATTCTGACTCAACATCTGAGTCGCTAGAGATGTTAATGTGATCAGGAGTAGTCATCTACCACATAACAGCCAGCATCTTAAGAGATTAATATATCTTATAATATTTACACATTAATATTCTATGTTTCCAACAAAAATGATAAGCAATCGTTTTTAAAGCAGACACGGTCGAAGTCCAAACTCACTAATACATCCTAACAAAATCGGTTAGACACACTAATGCAAATTTCTGGTTCTCTAAGACCTCCGATCTGATACCAACTGAAATGCCCCATTCATATCGACTATAAATATTTCATATGAATTGGTTTCATTACGAGGTTTTGGCCTCTTTATGAGACATTTTTCAAAGCCTGCATTCGTTTCAAAAACAAACCATAACCTCTATTTTATTGATAAAGGTTTAAATGACATAATATAGATTATCAACCAACGATAATCTAAAAGTACAGAATTTTCACACAACCATTACATAATGGTTAATAATATGTTATAACAAGAGATTTCAGAATGCAGTTTAAACATTATAACACAAGCATGCTGACTTCAAATCTTTACCTTAGATAGCATGCAACATCGGAAGCTTTTTAATAATTTCCTAAGAATAAGACATGCTTAAAACGTTAACAAAAATGTTGGTGAGTCATAGGTTTAACCTATATAATAATTCATAATAATAGGCCACGAGATTTCTTTTAATAACATACATGAATCACATCTGTATAAAACCATTCATATGATGAGTTTCCTGGTAACCGACATTAATAAAATGCATATAGAATATCCCCAACATACGGGAACCTCATCTGTACAAAATCGAAGTACTAAAGCATTCAAATTCTCAGAATGGGGATCGTTAGTTCCCATAGATCTATCTTTAGGATTCGCGTCAATTAGAGCGTATACTAATTCTTAGGCTACCAAGCAAAATAGGGATATTCGGTATAACAATTCAGTCATAGAATGTAGTTTCATTACTTGTGCCTATTTTGTAAAACATTTCCAAAATAGCATGTATTCTCATCCCAAAAATAATTAGGTAGTAAAATTGGGACTATAACTCACTTGATAAGATTTTTCAAATCGTTGAAAAATTGAGACTTCGCCTCGATACGATTCACGAAACTATAACAATTATATATATATATATATATATATATATATATATATATATATATATATATATATATATCAAAATATAATACAATTATATTCATATAATATTTTCAATTACGTGTGATGATTTAAGTTGTCAAGTTAGTAGTCCAATATTAGTAGTCTAAATATAGTCCAATAGTCCAATATATAATCTTAGAATTTAATCAAGACGTATTGTATATACGTATTGCTCAAGACTCAATCACGACCCATTGTACACGTGTTGTCTTAGAATTAATCAAGACGCATTATGTACATGTTGTCTTATGATCTATCCGAACGTGTTGTATATATGTTGTCTTAACTAATCAAGACTATATTATATCGTCTCGAAATTAAGCAAGACTAGTATATTACAAGGGAATACTCATGACAAGTATAAATACATGTAAGATATATGAAAAGTTATCTAGGGTATGGTTAGTATAGATTTTATCAAAATTTCACGTAGCTAAAACTAGCTTTCCTAACAAATATTGTTTTGCCCATAATTTCTTCGTTACAAATCAGTTTTGAGTGAATCAAATTTCCATGGTTTATAGTCGGAGTTATAGGTTACATATCAATTTAGAAGAAGGTGGTCATATCCGTCGCAAGAACGACATCTTGATGACCATTTTGATAAATATACTTCCACTTTTAGTTTAATCATAATTTTGGATGTGTTATCATGTCCATATGAAATAACATTTTTCCAAAATATGAACTTCCAATTCAAAGTTTAAGATAGGTTTTAAATATCCAACCCAAAGCAGCTCCCGATTTCTCTACGACGACATATGTTCAGTTTTAAGGTGTTCTTTGTATTTGCAAGTTATATCCTTATGTTAGCATATCATATAGATATATTACATGTGTTTAAGTGATTTAAGAGTCAAGTTGGAATGATTTACTTTGTTTGCAAACAAGTTTAGAATTAACTAAACTATGTTCTAGTGATTACAAGTTATATGCTCTAAATAAGATAGCTATATGAATATGAATCGAACAAGATTATGAACAAGGCTATTACCTCAAGTTTAAAGATTGATGTTACTGGAAAAAGAAGAATAGATCTTGAGCTTGATGGTGAAAGAACCCGTTCATATCGATTATAAACGATTCACAATAATTGATTACATTGCGAGGTTCTGACCTCTATATGGTACATTTTACAAACATTGCATTCTTTTTAAAAGACAATCTTTCATCTCAACGAAAGTTTACAAATATGCATACCAATGATATTATCATGTTTCCCAAATATAATTGACTAATCTGTCATTCATCTATCAACAATCTTTTTGAACTCAAATGATTTGAATGCAACGTCTTTTGAAATATGCCATGAATGACTCCAAGTAATATCTATAAAATGAGCAAATGCACAGCGGAAGATTTCTTTCATACCTGAGAATAAACATGCTTAAAATTGTAAACCAAATGGTTGGTGAGTTCATTAGTTTATCAATCATTTCCATAATTTTAATAGACCACAAGATTTAAAATATAAATCGTACACATAACATGTGTACAAAAATCATTCATATGAATTGAACACCTGATATCCCATATTAACAAAATGAATCAAAATATCCCCAAGGATAAACAGAACCACTCTTCTGTAGAGACAGAACCACTCGTCTGTAGAGAATAGATCGACAGAAGCACTCGTCTGTAGAGAACATAACCACTCTTCTGTTAGAGAATTTATCTATCTTTAGAATTCGCGTCAATTAGTGGCAATTATAATAAACACTAATTCTTATGTTACCAAGCTAATAGATGTGATATCCGGTATAATAATCCAACCATAGAATGTAGTTTCAATTACTTGTGTCTATTTTCTAAAACATTTATAAAAGCAGCGCATTGATTCTCAGCCCAAAAATATATAAAAAGGGAGTAATGAAACTCACAATACTATATTTCGTATCAATAGTGCAAATAACGGCACTGAACAAGTGCAGGGTTGGCCTCGGATTCACGAACCTATATTAAGTATATATATTTATATGTTGGTCAATATCTGTCTAACAATTTAGGTCAAGTCGTAATGTATCACAATCCTAATGCTCGAGACCGATATGCAAAAGTCAACAAAAGTCAACTTGACCCAAAATGACTTCCAAAATCTATACATGTTTATTATATAACTTAAATATAGTCGTTTTATATATTTAAATATATTTATCAGATTTTATTAGAGTAAATAATACAAGTCATTTATTAATAAATAAAAATTTATATTAAAATTTATATATGATAAAAATATACTTTTATATATCTTAAGTAATAAAATTTATACAGTTTACTCAATATCATAAAAATATAGTGGTATATATTATTAATGTAATTATATTACGTGTGGTAAAAATATCTTTGTATCACATATTTATTTGATAAAATAATATTGATAAAAATAATGATATTTTATAATAACAATGATATTTCTATTAAAAATAATAATTTTAATAAAAATGATAGTTTTAATATTAATGACACTTTTAATAATAATAATAAAAATAATGAAAATGATATTTTTATCTATATCAATATCTTACAATATTTTAATTTCATCATGATACTTATACTCATTATTTCCTAATCGATTTGTTTAATAGCTTTTAGTCCTCTTTTATATCGCATTCATAATATTGATAAATATATTAATCATAATATTTAGATGATACCAATATTAGTTTTAATGATAATGATACTTAATGATAATAATTATAATAATACTAATAATTATTATAATGATAATAATAATAATATTAATAATAATATTAATAATAACCTTAGTGATAATAACGATAGTATTAATAATAACAATAACAATTTTAATGACAATACTTATATTGATAACGATAATGATAATAATGATAATAATTATTATATAATAATAATAATAACGATAACGATAACGATAACAACGATAGTAATAATAATAATAATAGAATTAGATAATTCAGTTGACCATATCTTTTAATCCTTTCATCGAAATCACACGATTTCTAAATGAAAAGTTATTAATTTTTTGCCAGCTTTCCAACTACATGCATATCATATACCTTATCTTAGTAACATATATATCAGAGTCGTGATTCATCATAAAACTATCTAACGACTAAAATTTATCATACAAGCATACATAATCCTATATACTCGAGCACTAGTCAGGGATACTGTGACGATCGCTCCAAATCCATATGGACGAACAAGTCATTCATTGATTTCATTGCGAGGTATTTGACCTCTATATGATACGTTTTGTAAACATTGCATTCTTTTGAAAAGGCACACCATAAATGAATATTTAAATCAAAGGTTATCGACATCTGATGATTTCTACATATAGACAATCACCATAAATAATAGTTTACAACAGTACTTCCGTTGACAATGCAGTCAAAATAAGATACATGGTGATGATTTGGTGAATGCAACGTTTCCTTGAAAAATATGTCATGTAAGACTCCATGCACATAGCTTGTCTAACATCTAAGCAAACAGCGGAAGACTTCTAGGAAACCTGAGAATAAACATGCTAACAAGTGTCAACACAAAGGTTGGTGAGTTCATAGTTTTAATGTTTCGTATAATCTGTATATAAAGGTGGATCACAAGATTTCAGTTGTTTCATCCGAAATGTTTATCAAAATATTCTACAAAATTGAGCACCCTGATAACTAAACTTAACGTATATATAATTTGTACCCTTTGTATAATCATCTTAATAATACACGCAAACCAACGTGTACGCTTATCAAATAGCATACGTCCGTTAAAAGGCTAGCGCTCTAGCTCGGACAGGGATATCAAGCCCTATGGATCCATATATAACTACTCGTGCCCACCAGTTCTTATAACCAGCAGTTACTAGTTACCAAAGCTAAGGGATTTTCGGCTCAAACTCGGTGTAGAATTTAGTATGTACTTGTATCCATTGCGTTTAAAATAAAGTGCATGTATTCTCAGCCCAAAAATATAGATTGCAAAAGCAATTAAAAAGGGAGCAAATGAAACTCACCTTAGTAGCATATAAAGTCGTTCACCAAAATGTGATCGAAACACGGATTACCAAATAACCGTAGATTTCAACGTATCAATATTGAGATTCAATATTGTAGGAAAGTACGTAGACGCAACGGAGATGATAAACACTAGGTTTGATTGACAAATATACCCCCGAACATTACCCATAATCTCCTTGGTAATAACCCATAATTTCCTTAACTCTATCCCGCTTGAAAACCATTTTGAAAGTGACACGCTCATGACCTCGTCGTAGTATTTTATGTATAATACTAATTAATAATAATACTACTAATAATATTAAGATTAATAATAATATTAATCATAATAATAATAATAATAATAATAATAATAATAATAATAATAATAATAATAATAATAATAATAATAATAATAATAATAATAATAATAATAATAATAATATAAATAATTAAATGTTTACAGAGTATGTGAAATAAATGAAATCAAAGTGCAGAAATCGATCAATTTATAGATGTAATTTGGAATCCATTATCATGCGATCGCATGAGTTTCATTTGATATGGCCATGCGATCGCATGGCCAGCTGTACCTGGTCACAATGTTTTAACTTTTTGTTTGTCGACATAATTTAATAATAATATATATAATTTAAATTAATTAATTATATATTATATTTTATTCCCGTGCTTAGTGGACTTGTAACCTTTGCTCCGATAAGTCGTACGTCATCACTTGACTTATGTCTCGGTTTCGGTTTTTCGAATGTCCTTTCGTACGCTGAGAAAACTTGTACATTACATTTTGGGACACGTACCTTAGTCAAAATATAGCCTTAAATTATCCCTAAATTATATCACTCGAAATATAACTTATACATTTGAGTGTTTTGGTCATTTACTTCTAAAAATCATCGTCTCGATATTTGTTAAAATACATTTTAAAATAGTATTTTACTGTAGCAATTCACCGTAGCAAAGTCAATTTCACTGTAGCAAATAGTGATTTTTGAAAACACTGTAGCATTTTGGGTACTGTAGCAATTTGAAAATACTGTAGCAAATTAGTGTTTTACTGGTTCATCTTAAACGCTTTAGTTAACTTATCTAAATATCAATCGAATCAATAAACGAATGTTACTATCGTTTACTAAATAACTTGAAATTATATATATGTATATATCTTTTTAATATACATAAATCAGTTTTTAAATACACATTGGAAGTTATTTATAAATAAATTTTAATAAAAAATATTTCAACTTATCATATATATTCAAATAGATATTTAAACCAATAAGTTTAATGTATGGTATCAAACAATTAATACATTGTTACATTTTCAAGTTATAGTATATATGTATCTATTTACATATAATTGTTCGCGAATCATCGAAAACAACCGAAGGGTATTTAAATATATAAAAGTAGTTCAAAACTTTTGAGATTCAGTTTTACAGACTTTGCTTTTCGTGTCGGAAATGTTAATCATACAAAGATTAAGTTTAAATTTGGTCAGAAATTTCCGGGTCATCACAGATACACTATTAATATATAAAAGGTAAGATATGAATGCTCACGCATCAATATTGTGATTCAATATTACAGGAAGGTATGTAGACGTAACGGAATGATAAACGCTAGGTTGGCCTCACGAGCTATACCCCCGAACCATACCCATAACCTCCTTAGCTATAACCCATAATTTCCTTAGCTTAACCCGTATGAAAAACCCGTTTGAAATAACTCGAACATCACTCCGTCGTAGTATTTAATGTATAATACTAATATATATATATATATATATATATATATATATATATATATATATATATATATATATATATATATATATATATATATATAGAGTTGAGATCGAGATAGATCGAATTGAATTTGAACCAGATCACGTTCGAGCTTTATAGCCCTAAACTGGAATCACCATCTCCGTGATCACGAAGTTTATGTGGGTTAGGGCTCCGCGATTGCGACCCTCACTTTTACAGCTCACATGTGTAACGACCCAACCCGTTAACCAACCAAAACTGCGAAATAAAAAAAAATATTCGAAGCAGGCCTGCCCAGGCTGGGTGCGCGGCGCGCACCCCTACCTGTGCGCGGCGCGCACAGGGCCTGGCAGCCCGCTGTCCAAAATGTTCCGTTTTCGTAAAAAGATCTAACACTTCCCATCATTTTTAGGCGAAATGCTTTTCACATCATATTAGTATAAGTAAAACAAGCACGAATCAATGATAAAACGAGTTTTACATTGCGGGGCCCACATATGCCCAAAATGCCATTAAGTACGAAATACGAGTTTCGACCACAAAAAGTTTAATTGCCAAACGTCACTAGAGCATGGTGTTTGGGGTTAAACTATCCAAATCTTGGTCGAACTTCCAAAAAGCTAAAACCCCCGAGGCGCCACTAGTCCAAGCGAATACCTTTTCCTTTAACCAAGCCGGATCCTAAAAAGGTAAACAACGAGAGGGTAAGCTAACGCTTAGTGAATGCAATAATTATACATATACATATATAATACACCTACTTGCAAGCACTTACACAATTACCTCATACACGCTAGCAATTTACATAGCATACCATCGCAAGTATAACTCTAAACCCTTCAAGATCACAAGCTAGCACCACAATAGCATATATATAACCCGAATGATATAATATACTACAAAACAACGCATAATTAAGGTTAACCAACACACAAGGGAATGGTACTTCGAATTTCCCATCGGTGTTCATAACAACCGTTAGTGTACAACGAAATATATCACTAACCCCGAGGTGACACGGACAACGAAATATCCGTTCAAGCAATCGTTAGTGTACAACGAAATATATCACTAACTCTTGGGAAATTTGGACAACGAAATATCCATCGTTAGTGTACAACGAAATATATCACTAACTCTTGGTGGTATAAACAACATATACCCCGGCCCCTTCCCCGCCCTACAAATAGATACATTATATACACACATGTATAATCATTCCACTCACCTTGTCGACTTGGCGAGATTTCCAATAACACTTGTAACTTCAAAGCGAGTCACCTAACACAATTAATTCTCAATTAATTCACATAATAAGTTGGACTTTCCACCAACTAGACCCACTAGTGTATTTATGACCCATTTGCACTATAAACACTCATTAGAGGTCAATACTCCCAACTAATCACTAAAAGCTAGCGATTAAGGTTCTAAGACTTCCATCAACACATAAATAGGGTGTTTTCATACATAATTTAACCCACTAGGTCAAACCTACCTATTTGACCCATTTCAAGTCCACCATGAACCCTAGAACCAATTTTATTAACAACACAAGTAAGCTAGTGAATAACTAACCATTATAGACTCAATAACACCAATTATTACCTTGAAACCCTAGGTTAGTCATCCTTGAGTCCTAATGACTCAATCTTACTCAAAACCCCCAAAATCACCATTAATGGGTTTTGTGTTCATCACTAACCCAAGTTCTAACCTTTAAACAACTTAAATCAAGGAAATCAAAATTAGAACTTACCAACACAACCAAATTGTAGCTAGCGAGGAGATGAACAACTTTATAACCCGAGCTAAGACCCGAAACTAGCTCCTTCTTCCTTTACTTGAGCTTTCTCTCTCTAAATTTTGGGTTTCTCTTACTAGAATTAAAGTAGGATGAAAATGGTTGTTGAAAGTGGAGTTATGACTCACCCAAACCACTGATCTGTGACCTTAACTCGTCCCCAAGTGAAATTATCTCAATACCCTTCCAAAATATCTGATTAAAAGAAAAAGAACCCGGCTACAGTAGTGGTGTGCGGCGCGCTCCTTTAAGGGTGCGCGGCGCGCACTATGGTCTGAACAGATTCTGATCACAGTTTAATTACACACAGTTCCCCCCGCTTTATGTACACTATATACACTTCTGTACGATAATAACTAGGGTGTTACAACTCTCCCCCACTTGAATCGGAGCGCGTCCTCGCGATCCAAGCTGCATGACAAGCAGGAAGATAAACCAACACAAATTCTTCGGGTTCCCATGTAAATTCGGAACCTTTACTACGACGCCATTGGACCTTGAAGGTCCTCACCTCTTTGTTACGCAACATTTTCACCTTCTCATCAAGTATAGCTATCGGCTCCTCAACATACTCTAACTTGTTGTTTAATTCGATCTCATCTAATGGCATCCATGATGAATCATCCGCAAGACACTTACGAAGATGGGAAACATGAAATGTATTATGGATCCCCGCAAGCTCTTCGGGTAATTCCAAACGGTACGCAACTTCACAAACACGAGCTAAAACCTTAAATGGCCCAATAAACCGAGGAGCTAACTTTCCCCATTTTCGAAACCGAATAATACCCTTCCATGGTGAAACCTTAAGCATCACCATATCGCCTTCTTCAAATTCGATCGGTCGCCTACGTTTATGGACGTAAGACTTTTGTCTATCTTGCGACGCCTTTAAACGAGCCCGAATCATATCGATTTTGCTATTTGTCTCCAATACCAAGTCGGTGCTCCCGACTTCCTTTTGACCCACTTCGCCCCAACAAATTGGGGTTCGACATATCCTACCGTATAACATCTCATATGGTGGCATTCCAATACTAGAGTGAAAACTATTATTGTACGAGAATTCCACCAATGGTAAATGTTCGTCCCAACTACCGCCAAAATCAATAATACACGCACGTAACATATCCTCCAATGTTTGATTCGTACGTTCAGTTTGACCATCCGTTTGAGGATGATACTCCGTACTCATATTCACCCTCGTACCCATGTCTTCATGAAACTTCTTCCAAAATCGAGAAGTAAAACGCGTGTCCCGATCCGAAACAATAGACGCGGGAACGCCATGTCTCGATATCACCTCTTTAATGAACATCTTCGCGAGTGCCTCCGACGATATTGCTTCTTTAATAGGAAGAAACAACGCACTCTTCGTCAATCTATCGACAATCACCCAAATAGTGTCAAATTGGGTTCTTGCCGTTTTCGGCAACTTGGTAATAAAATCCATGGTAATATGCTCCCACTTCCACATTGGAATTTCTAGCGGTTGCAACTTACCATACGACTTTTGGTGTTCGGCTTTAACTTGCAAACACGTGATGCATTGCTCAACATACTTAACAACGTCGCGTTTCATGCCCGGCCACCAATAATCTTTCTTCAAATCAAGATACATTTTTGTCGCACCCGGATGAATAGAATATTTAGACATATGCGCTTCATCAAGAAGCACCTTTCGGAAGTCACCCATCTTTGGCACCCATACTCTTTCTTGAAAAGACAACAACCCGCGCGAACCCATAGTAATGGATTCCGATTGCCCCACGATTCGTTCCGCATGCTTGTTGTGAACGTAAGCCTCTATTTGAACTTCACCAAGCTTTTCGAGAAAATCGTTAGTAATAACTATACGTAACAATCCCAATCGTAACGCTGGGTGGTGACTCTTTCGGCTTAACGCATCCGCGACCACATTCGCTTTGCCCGGATGATAGAGTATCTCACAATCATAGTCCTTCACCACATCCATCCATCTACGTTGACGATAATTCAAATCCCGTTGATCAAAAAGATGTTTCAAACTCTTGTGATCTGAATAAATTGTACACTTGACACCATACAAGTAATGGCGCCAAATTTTCAAAGCATGGACCACCGCCGCTAATTCGAGATCATGAGTCGGCTATCTCTTTTCATGTTCCTTTAATTGGCGAGAGGCGTAAGCGATGACTTTACCTCGTTGCATTAGAACACACTCGAGCTTATTCAAAGAAGCATCACAATAGACCATCATATCATCTACATCTTCCGGTAATACTAAGACCGGAGCTTTACACAATTTCTCCTTCAATAATTGAAAAGGGATTTCTTGCTCGTTTTCCCAATTAAAACTCGCGTTCTTCCTCGTCAATCTCGTCAATGGAGAAGCAATTTTAGAAAAGTCTTGGATAAACCGACGATAGTAACCGGCCAATCCGAGAAAACTTCGGATTTCCGTAGGCGTAGTCGGTCGTCCCCAATCCTTTACCGTCTCTATCTTCCCCGGATCCACTTGAATACCATTCTTGTTCACAATATGGCCAAGGAATTGAACCTCCCTTAGTCAAAATTCACATTTTGAGAATTTAGCATACAACTTCTCTCTTCTCAACGTCTTCAATACTTCACGCAAGTGGTGTTCATGCTCCGTCATGCTCTTAGAATAGACAAGAATATCATCAATGAACACAATTACCGACTTGTCCAACATAGGTTGGCACACTCGGTTCATAAGATCCATGAACGCCGTCGGTGCATTCGTAAGACCGAAAGGCATAACCACAAATTCGAAATGCCCATAATGAGTACGAAAGGCCGTTTTCTCGATATCTTCCTCACGGACTCGCATTTGTTGATAGCCGAACCGTAGGTCAATTATTGAGAAGTACGTAGCGCCTTGAAGTTGGTCGAATAAATCGTCAATCCTAGGCAACGGATAAAGATTTTTGATCGTCACTTTATTTAACTCCCGATAGTCGATGCACATACGCATACTACCATCTTTCTTCTTCACGAACAAGACCGGAGTACCCCATGGCGAAGCACTCGGTCAAATAAAAACCTTCTCAAGTAACTCTTGAATTTGATACAACAATTCTTGCATTTCCGTTGGTGCTAAACGATAAGGAGTTTTAGCAATGGGAGTAGCTCCCGGAACCAACTCAATGCGAAATTCGACTTGTCTTTCCGCCGGAACACCCGGTAATTCGTCCGGAAAAACATCTTCAAATTCACTTACCACCGGAATTTCACGAATGGGTGGTGGCTCATCACGAGTATCGACAACATGGGCAAGAAAAGCCATGTCACCATTTACAAGGAAACGACGTGCCCGTGCAAAAGTGCATATCGGCACAAGTCTTCTACGTTTATCGCCATGAATAATTAACTCTCCCCCGCTTGGGGTCTTTGCACGAATAGATTTTTCATGGCACGAAATATCGGCTCTATTATGATCGAGCCAATCCATACCAACCACGATATCAAAATCACCTAAAGTCATCGGAATGAGATCAATATTAAAGTTCTCAGAATCAAATACAACATTACAATTCTTACATACATCAACCACTAGCACCGTCTTGCCATCCGCTATTTCGACTTCTACTGGACGACTTAACATAGCTAACGGTTTATTAAGTTTAGGCACAAATTTTGGAGACACAAACGATAAATTTGCACCGCTATCAAATAGAATCCTTGCCGGATTAGAGTTAACCATGAAAGTACCTGAAACGACTTCATTGGATTGCTTGGCTTTGTCATTGGTCATCAAATAATTACGTCCCCTAGCCGACCCCGCCGCCTTCTCCATTCTTTTAACTTGATCATTTCGGAGTTCGGGACACTCCGACTTTCGGTGCCCTTCTTGTTGACAATTAAAACATGTGATCACATTAGTACGCGGTTTTGGGCAATCACGAGAGTAGTGACCTTTTTGCCCACAATTGTAACATGTGGTCACTTGAACACTAGGAGCACCCTTCTTCACACTACCAACACTTTCGGATACTCCTTTACTCTTCTTGTTCGAAAAACTAGAAGCTTCAAACTTTCTTTTACTTGGCGCATAACTAACCGGACTCGGAGCTTGCGCTTCAAACCCCTTCGCCACCGCCAAAAGCTTAGCAAAAGTCTCAACTTGACCAATACTAATTTTACCCTTCAAATCGTCTCTAAGGGTCGCATGAAAGTCTTCCATTAACAATTGATCATTCCCCACATACTCGGGGCAAAAACGCGCCTTTGCAAGAAAGTTGGTTTTTGAGAGTGTTTAGGTCCAAAGACCCTTGATGCATGTTCCTTAACTCGTTACGCAATTTGGAAAGATCCGCTTGCGTACGATATTCAAGGAAAAACTCTTTCTTGAAATCCGCCCAAGATAACCCTACAAAAGCCGCATCACCCACCATATCAATTTTACCATCGAGCCAATCTTTAGCATGACCCCTCAACAAACTAGTAGCAAGTCTAGTCTTCTTCTCGGGTGGGCACTCGGTCGTGCGAAAACAACCTTCAACATCGGAGATCCAAGCCGCACTTTTCATGGGATCGGGATCCCCGTGAAAGTGAGGAGGCTTAGTCGCCAAGAAGTTCTTATAGCTAAACTCCAACTCGCCCACATTTTGAGGTCTAGGAAACCTCTTTTCAACTTCTTCTTTAACGGCATTAGTCATCCGTTCATGAATCATATCAACAATTTGTTCCGAAACCGACTCTTCGAATATTTGTTTAACCCTTCGTGAGAAAACCGAAACATAGTTTTCTAAAGCGGTCTCGATCTTGGTAGTCATCTCATCTTCCTCTACATGAGAGGGACCACCATTGCCATTCGTATTCGTTCCTTTTCTCGTCTTCATTCTAAAGATTAAAAACGGATTAGACATCACCAACAATTTAATACACATATATACCTATGCATATGACCGCACACACACCACATCTAGCTCGATACTTGTCGCACATCCTTGCTTGACTTGACGTGCAACCGTAATAGTGGTCGCGACTCACTATTACGCTCACATGCCGTGCCATGCTGAAACGTATCACAATCATCTTGCTCGATTTTCAAAACGATATCACACGATTAGTAACATCATAACATAGCATAGTTGTCTACTTATGCATCAAAGAACTAGTCAAACCCCGCACTGACCCGTAGTCCTACAAGTCCCGCATATAATTCCACAACACAAAAGTCTAAGTCTAGGCGCCTATCTCAAGTCACCTAAATCCCTTAGACCATGCTCGGATACCACTTGTAACGACCCAACCCGTTAACCAACCAAAACTGCGAAATAAAAAAAAATTATTCGAAGCAGGCCTGCCCAGGCTGGATGCGCGGCGCGCACCCCTACCTGTGCGTGGTGCGCACAGGGCCTGGCAGCCCGCTGTCTAAAATGTTTCGTTTTCGTAAAAAGATCTAACACTTCCCATCATTTTTAGGCGAAATGCTTTTCACATCATATTAGTATAAGTAAAACAAGCACGAATCAATGATAAAACGAGTTTTACATTGCGGGGCCCACTTATGCCCAAAATGCCATTAAGTACGAAATACGAGTTTCGACCACAAAAAGTTTAATTTCCAAACGTCACTAGAGCATGGTGTTTGGGGTTAAACTACCCAAATCTTGGTCGAACTTCCAAAAAGCTAAAACCCCCGAGGCGCCACTAGTCCAAGCGAATACCTTTTCCTTTAACCAAGCCGGATCCTAAAAAGGTAAACAATGAGAGGGTAAGCTAACGCTTAGTGAATGCAATAATTATACATATACATATATAATACACCTACTTGCAAGCACTTACACAATTACCTCATACACGCTAGCAATTTACATAGCATACCATCGCAAGTATAACTCTAAACCCTTCAGAATCACAAGCTAGCACCACAATAGCATATATATAACCCGAATGATATAATATACTACAATACAACGCATAATTAAGGTTAACCAACACACAAGGGAATGGTACTTCGAATTTCCCATCGGTGTTCATAACAACCGTTAGTGTACAACGAAATATATCACTAACCCCGAGGTGACACGGACAACGAAATATCCGTTCAAGCAATTGTTAGTGTACAACGAAATATATCACTAACTCTTGGGCAATTTGGACAACAAAATATCCATCTTTAGTGTACAACGAAATATATCACTAACTCTTGGTGGTATAAACAACATATACCCCGGCCCCTTCTCCGCCCTACAAATAGATACATTATATACACACATGTATAATCATTCCACTCACCTTGTTGACTTGGCGAGATTTCCAATAGCACTTGTAACTTCAAAGCGAGTCACCTAACACAATTAATTCTCAATTAATTCACATAATAAGTTGGACTTTCCACCAACTAGACCCACTAGTGTATTTATGACCCATTTTGCACTACAAACACTCAATAGAGGTCAATACTCCCAACTAATCACTAAAAGCTAGCGATTAAGGTTCTAAGACTTCCATCAACACATAAATAGGGTGTTTTCATACATAATTTAACCCACTAGGTCAAACCTACCCATTTGACCCATTTCAAGTCCACCATGAACCCTAAAACCAATTTTATTAACAACACAAGTAAGCTAGTGAATAACTAACCATTATAGACTCAATAACACCAATTATTACCTTGAAACCCTAGGTTAGTCATCCTTGAGTCCTAATGACTCAATCTTACCCAAAACCCCCAAAATCACCATTAATGGGTTTTGTGTTCATCACTAACCCAAGTTCTAACCTTTAAACAACTTAAATCAAGGAAATCAAAATTAGAACTTACCAACACAACCAAATTGTAGCTAGCGAGGAGATGAACTACTTTATAACCCGAGCTAAGACCCGAAACTAGCTTCTTCTTCCTTTACTTGAGCTTTCTCTCTCTAAATTTTGGGTTTCTCTTACTAGAATTAAAGTAGGATGAAAATGGTTGTTGAAAGTGGAGTTATGACTCACCCAAACCACTGATCTGTGACCTTAACTCGTCCCCAAGTTAAATTACCTCAATACCCTTCCAAAATATCTGATTAAAAGAAAAAGAACCCAGCTACAGTAGTGGTGCGTGGCGCGCTCCTTCAAGGGTGCGCGGCGCGCACTATGGTCTGAACAGATTCTGATCACAGTTTAATTACACACAGTTCCCCCCACTTTATGTACACTATATACACTTCTGTACGATAATAACTAGGGTGTTACAACATGAATTTTAAACGTGGGCTGCGGATGATTTATAATATTTAATATATAATATATTTAATTTATATAATGATATATATATATATATATATATATATATATATATATATATATATATATATATATATATATATATATATATATATTATATAATATTTACGTGCAATGTTAAATTGTAATTTTTAATCCAATGACTCGTACGTTGGCACTCGACTTATATCCCGGTTCCGGTTTGTTGAACGACGTTTCGTATGTAGTGACCCGAACTTTTCCATGATTATAGATTATATGAGATTAATATTTACATGAATAAATGTTTCCAACATGTTAAGCAATCAAACTTGTTAAGACATGATTAATTGAAAAAATTTTTGTGTTAACGTTTGACCACCCGGTTTGTCTGATGATTCACGAACGTTATAACTTGTATATGACATGATATTATATATATGAACATATATATATGTTTAACATGATGAAATGATAATTAAAGTATCTCATTATGCATATTAACAATGAACCTTATACATAAAACAAGACTACTAACTTAAAAAATTCAAAACGATATCTATACGTAACGATTATCGTTGTAATAATGTCTTAAATTTTATATATCATATTAAGATATATTAGTACATCATGTTATAATGATAATGTAACAATTTAACATCTCATTAAATACAATAATAATGGGATTAATTACATTTAACAAAATCGTTAACTTAAAGGTTTCGAAACAACACTTACATGTAACAATTAACAATGACTTAACGGCTCAGTTAAAATACATATACATATAGTGTATTAAGATGTATTAGTACAATTTTTAAAGACTTCATGACACATATCAAAGTACTTCTACTTAACAAAAATGCTTACAATTACATTCTCATTCATTTTTATTGACAATTCTACTCGTATGCAACCGTATTCGTACTCGTACAATACCTAGCTCCTAAATATATATACTATTGGTATATACACTTTAATAATTAGCACTTATCAGCCCTTAATGAGTCATCAAACATGTGGGAACCATCATTTGGCAACTAGCATGACATATCTCACAAAATTACAAAAAATTTTATAAATCATTCATGAATTATTTACAAGAAAACAAACTTACACATCCTTTATATTTAATCCATGAGTCACGACCAAAAAAACATACAAACACTTTAATTCTTCAATTTTCTTCATCTAATTGATCTCTCTCAAGTTCTATCTTCAAGTTCTAAGTGTTCTTCATAAATTCTATAAGTTCTAGTTTCATAAAATCAAAAACACTTCCAAGTTTACAAGTTTACTTCAAGCTTTCTAATCCATTTCAAGTAATCATCTAAGTTCAAGGAACCCTTGTTACTTACATTAGGTTATCATTCTAATACAAGGTAATACTCATATTCAAACTTTGATTCAATTTCTATAACTATAACTATCTTAATTCGAGTAGAAAATCTTACTTGAACTTGTTTTTGTGTCATGATTCTACTTCGAGAACTTTCAAGCCATCCAAGATCCTTTGAAGCTAGATCATTTCTTGTCACTTCCAGTAGGTTTACCTACTAAATTTTAGGTAGTAATGATGTTCATAACATCATTCGATTCATATATATATAACTATCTTATTCGAAGATTTAAACTTGTAATCACTAGAACATAGTTTAGTTAATTCTAAACTTGTTCGCAAACAAAGTTAATCCTTATAACTTAACTTTTAAAATCAACTAAACACATGTCCTATATCTATATTAAATGCTAACTTAATGATTTAAAACCTGGAAACACGAAGAACACCGTAAAACCGGACATACGCCGTCGTAGTGAAACCGGGGGCTGTTTTGGGTTAGATAATTAAAAACTATGATAAACTTTGATTTAAAAGTTGTTCTTTTGAAAAAATTATTTTTCTTATGAACATGAAACTATATCCAAAAATCATGGTTAAACTCAAAGTGGAAGTATGTTTTTCAAAATAGTCATCAAGACGTCGTTCTTTCGACTGAAATGACTACCTCTTACAAAAATGACTTGTAACTTATATTTCTGACTATAAACTTATACTTTTTCTATTTAGATTCATAAATTTCAGTTCAAAATGAAACCATAGCAATTTGATTCACTCAAAACGGATTTAAAACGAAGAAGTTATGGGTAAAACAAAATTGGTTAAAAATGGTTAATTTGACTACGGGATGAATTGACAAAAATCTATACTAACCATATCCTAACTAACTTATATTGTATTATACATGTATTCTAACATATATTATGTAATGTTGATAGACCATAGACACGTATACTATGTTTTGACATATCATATCGACGTCATCTATATATATTATTTGGAACAACCATAGACACTCTATATGCGGTAATGTTCGAGTTAGCTATACTGGGTTGAGGTTGATTCCAAAATAATATATTTGCTTTGAGTTGTGATCGAGTCTGAGACTTGCATACACTGGGTCATGGATTGATTCGAGATAATATAATAATTTATTTCTGTACTACTAACTGTGGACAACTAATTATGGACTACGAACGTTGGACTGTTAACTTAACTAACTTAAATCGTTAAAACATAATAAAACATATTGTGAATATATTTCGATTATACTTTGATATATATGTATATATTTGTTATAGGTTCGTGAATCGACCAGTGGCCAAGTGTTATTTTTCGACGAAGGGATAATCTGTGAAAGTGAGTTATAGTCCCATTTTTGCTATCGAATATTTTTGGGATGAGAATACATGCAGTTTTATAAATGATTTACAAAATAGACACAAGTACTTGAAAATCACATTCTATGATTTAATTATCTTATTGAATATCACCATTTTGCTTGGTAACCTAAGAATTAGTGAACCCACTAATTGACGCGAATCCTGAAGACAGATCTATGGGCCTAACGAACCCTATCCAGGTTATGGATGCTTTAGTACTTCGATTTTTATATACAGATGAGTGTACCTGTATATTTGGGGATATTCTATATGCATTTGTTAATGTCGGTTACCAGATGTTCTTCATATGAATGATTTTTATACAGATGAGTGTTCCTGTATTATATTTTTTTGCAGATGAGTGTTCCTGCAGTTAATTATGAAAAATGAAATCTTGTGGTCTTTTAATATAATTTGATATATAGGTTAAACCTATAACTCACCAACATTTTTGTTGATGTTTAAAACATGTTTATTCTCAGGTGATTATTAAGAGCTTCCGCTGTTGCATGCTAAATAAAGACAGGATTAGAGTCTGCATGCTTGTACAATATTGTTTAAAAACTGCATTCGAAGACTTAAGTTGTTGTGTAATATTATTGTAAACTATTATGTAATGGTCGTGTGAAAATGCTATATTTTTTATTATCATTATTTGATAATCTTCGTAATATTTTAAACCTTTATCACAAATATAAAGGTTATTGTTTGTTTCAAAAATTGAATGCAGTCTTTGAAAAACGTCTCATATAGAGGTCAAAACCTCGCAACAAAATCAATTAATATGAAACGTTTATCATTATTATGAACGGGACATTTCAGTTGGTATCCGAGCGTTGGTCTTAGAGAACCAGAAATTGCATTAGTGTGTCTTATCGAATTTGTTAGGATGCATTAGTGAGTCTGGACTTCGACCGTGTTTTCTTTAAAAACGATTGCTTAACACTTTTGTTGAAAACTACAAATTGTTAACATGTAAATATTATGTGATATATTAATCTCTTAACGTGTTTGATATTGTGTGATAGATGTGTACCTCTAGTACAAATCCCAACGACTCACCGAATAATAATGAAGAGTCGAATATATATTGGGAAGATTCACAAATTCCCAAAGAGGAACCGGAAGAAGAGGAACCGGAAGAAGAAGAGGTTCCGGAAGAGGAAATATTAGGAATCATAGAAAAATAGATAAATAAATGAAAATTCTCAACCAATGGACCAAAGTTAAAAATGGTCAATGGTGTTTCCGTCGAGGAAGCAAAATATTGGGAAAATTACCAATTTTCTGATGAATCGGATCCCGATGAGGATTCCGATGATGTTATAGAAATTACCCAGACCCAATTTGAAAAACCAAAAGAAAACAATAAAGAAAAAGGCATCAAAATAGAAAAATCTAATTCCAACCCCGATGAACTTTATGTTAACATGAAATATCCCGATGGGAAATACCGTCAACACCCGTATTTCTTAAGTTTTAACTATAACCCGGGGACATCTAAGCCCCCAAGTTTTTCTAAACCATTTGTAAAAACAACGGCTCGTATTAGAGGAACACCATATATCCCTAGGAAATTAGCGAAACGAACCAAGTTCGAAGAGGAAGAAACAAGTGAGTCGGAATGAAGAGTAGTAATCATGTTGTGTAATATATGTATTGTAGTGTGCTTGTACTTCGATGATATATGTAAAAATTGCTTGTATTGTTTGTTAATTATATTTTACAAATCTAAGCCTTCTCTATTTTATAGTATAAAACACACAATGGACGTTAAGGAGAGACAACCAAAAATTTTAGAAGACCTACCAGGGGATATGATTGATGAAATCTTGTCTAGAGTCGGTTAGAATTCATCGGCACAATTATTTACGGCGAGATTAGTTTGTCAAACATTTGAAAGACGTTTCAAGCATGCCTTAGTTTATAAAAGGCTTTCCTTTGAAAGATGGGGTATATCACATTGGGGAGACTTTAAGTTACGCCGTGTTTTATTTAAGGCATTACATGCGGGAAACCCAGATGCAATGTTACGCTACGGGTTGAGAACCTATTTTGACTCCACATATCCGAACATAGGACTTCGTTCTTTAGGAAGAGCTTCAAACATGCAACATAAAGAAGCATGTTATGTTTACGTGTTAGTGATGTTCGCTTCTCACCAAATTGAGAAAAAGAACATCGAATTGCAACTGTTAAATAAAACATCCCCACAAGTGACGGATTCAGTAGTTGGGGTGAGAAATAAGGTTTTTAGATTGTTACGGGGCTGTTGGGCATTAAGTAACCCTCGTCCTTTTGACGACATTACAACATGCTGTCTTGCCAATGACCACAACGGTTATTTTCCACAAGACCAAGGATGGGAAATAATACTATTAAAACCCGAATGCATGACTTGTTTCTGGACTTATGAATTACGTGTCTTTATTGACTTTACTGAATGACTTGCATATTAACTAGAATTGTCTTCGCAACTACCTTGTATCAAAGTTATTGTGTACTATACTTCATGCTATATGTAAAATAGCGATATTGCAAATTTGTAAAAATTGTATAAAAGTTTGAACGCAAAATATTATTGTATTTAGTTTTTCATATAGAATCGTATTAGTTGAATTGTATAGTAGCTACTAAGTATGAACTTAACGGGTAGGTACTACCTGAATTAAAAATATAAAACGCTAATATGAAGAAAAAGCTTTTATAAATAAGTTCATATTATGCTACGAAATACTATTGACTACTCTTAAATTCTATATGATTAACTCAATTCTTTTGGCTATTTTTGAAGGAAATGGCACCGACAACTCGTCAGAACTTGAACATGAGTGAGGAAGACTTCCGTGTTTTCCTTGCTGCGAACATTGCAGCAGTGCAGGCCGCAATGCAAAATAACAACAATAACTCTGGTTCTAGCAGTGGAACTAATTCCACAAGAAATCGTGTAGGATGCTCCTACAAAGAATTCACTACTTGTAAACCTCTGGAATTCGATGGAACCGATGGTCCAATCGGATTAAAACGGTGGACCGAGAAGGTCGAATCGGTGTTTGCCATAAGTAAGTGCACTGAAGAAGACAAAGTAAAGTACGCTACGCATACCTTCACAGGTACTGCGTTAACATGGTGGAACACCTATCTCGAGCAGGTGGGACAAGATGCTGCTTACACACTACCGTGGTCAGCATTCAAGCACTTGATGAACGAACAGTACCGTCCCAGAAACGAGGTCAATAAGCTAAAAGTAGAGCTTAGAGGATTACGAACACAAGGTTTTGACATTACCACGTACGAACGACGATTCACAGAGTTGTGCCTATTGTATCCAAGAGCGTTCGAATATGAAGAAGAGAAGATCGGCGCATTTGTAAAAGGGTTACCAGAAAGGATTCAAGAAGATGTGAGTTCACACGAGCCCACCTCCATACAAAAGGCAAGTTGAATGCCTCACAAACTCATAAATCAGATTGAGGAAAGGATTAAAGAACAGGAGGCCGAAGAAGCTAACACGAAACAAGTCAAGAGAAAGTGGGAAGAAAACAGTGACAAAAGTCACCAACACAACAACAGTAACAATCACCTCAACAATAATCACAAATTCAATCGCACCATTTATCGCAACAACAAATGCCCCAACAACAACAATAACCACTACAACAACCGTCCCAACAATAATTTCAACTGCTACAACAACCCCAACAATAACAACAACAACAACAACAACAACAACAACAACAAGAGGCAGAAAAATCGATGCCTAAGGGGTGAGAAATATCATTCGGATGACTTTTGTAGGGAGTTATGCTCCAAATGCAATAGAACGGGTCACAGTGCTACAAAGTGTGAAGTCTACAGACCAGCGGATAACAGAAATAAAGGAACGTATAACGCCGGAACAAGTATTGCCATAGTTACATGTTTCGGATTCGGGAAGAAGGGTCATTACAGAATTATGTGTCCAAACCCGGGGAATAATAATGGTCAAGGCCGAGGAAGAGTCTTCAACATAAATTCGGTTGAAGCACAGGAAGACCCGGAGCTTGTTACGGGTACGTTCCTTATTGATGAAAAACCTGCTTATGTTTTATTTAATTCGGGTGCGGATAGAAGCTATATGAGTAGAGATTTTTGTGCTAAATTAATTTGTCCATTGACGCCTTTGGATAACAAATTTTTAATCGAATTAGCAAATGGTAAATTAATTACAGCAGATAAAATATATCGGAACAGAGAATTTAAACTGGTTAGCGAAACGTTTAAGATTGATTTGATACCAGTAGAGTTAGGGAGTTTTGATGTGATAATTGGCATGGACTGGTTGAAAGAGGTGAAAGCAGAAATTGTTTGTTACAAAAATGCGATTCGCATTATGCGCGAAAAGAGAAAACCCTTAATGGTGTACGGAGAAAAGAGCAACGCGAAGCTAAACCTTATTAGTAATTTGAAGGCGTAAAAGCTAATAAGAAAAGGTTGCTATGCCGTTCTAGCACACATCGAAGAAGTCAAACCCGAAGAAAAGAACATCAATGATGTTCCCATTGCAAAAGAATTTCCCGATGTATTTCTGAAAGAATTACCAGGACTACCTCCACACCGATCTGTTGAATTCCAAATAGATCTTATTCCAGGAGCTGCACCAATAGCTCGTGCTCCTTACAGACTCGCACCTAGCAAAATGAAGGAATTACAAAGTCAATTACAAGAACTTTTAGAGCGTGGTTTCATTCGACGAAGTACATCACCATGGGGAGCTTCGGTGTTGTTTGTCAAAAAGAAGGATGGTACATTCAGGTTAAATATCAACTACCAAGAACTGAACAAACTTACCATCAAGAACCGTTATCCACTACCGAGAATCGACGACATATTTGATCAACTACAAGGTTCGTCAGTTTATTCGAAGATTGATTTACGTTCCAGGTATCATCAAATGCGGGTGAAGGAGGATGATATTCCGAAGACTGTTTTTAGAACTCGTTACACTCATTATGAGTTTATGGTTATGCCGTTTGGATTGACTAACGCACCAGCTGTGTTCATGGACCTCATGAACCGAGTGTGTGGACCATATCTTGACAAGTTTGTCATTGTTTTCATTGATGACATACGTATTTACTCAAAGAATGATCAAGAGCACGAAGAACATTTGAGAAAAGCGCTAGAATTGTTGAGAAAGGAAAATTTGTACGCTAAATTTTCAAAGTGTTCATTTTGGTTGAAGGAAGTTCAATTCCTCGGTCATATAGTGAGCAAAGAAGGTATTCAATGTAGTGACCCGAATTTTTGCATGTTTATATAATAAATGAAATTGATATTTACATGATTAAATGTTTCCAACATGTTAAGCAATCAAAATTGTTAAGACTTGATTAATTGAAATAGGTTTCATATAGACAATTGACCACCCAAGTTGACCGGCAATTCACGATCGTTAAAACTTGTTAAAACTATATGATGATATATATATATATATATATATATATATATATATATATATATATATATATATATATATATATATATATAGTTAACATGATATCATGATAAGTAAGTATCTCACTAGGTATTTTAACAATGGGTTATATACATAAAAATGAGACTACTAAGTTAAGAAACTCGAAACGATATATATAACGATTATCGTTATAACAACGTCTTACTAAATACATATGTATCATATTAAGATATTGTTACACTATATTTAACATGATAAAATGATAACTAATTATTTCATTAAGTGTGGTAACAATAAACTACATATGTAAAACTAGACTACTAACTTAAGAATTTCGAAACGAGACATATATGTTACCATTATCGTTGTAACGACATTTTAATGTATATATATCACATTAAGATATATTCATACATCATAATATTATGATAATGTAATAATTTAAAATCTCATTAGTTATAATAAACATTGGGTTAACAACATTAAATGAGATCGTTAACTTAAAGGTTTCAAAACAACACTTACATGTAACGACTAACGATGACTTAACGACTCAGTTAAAATGTATATACATGTAGTGTTTTAAGATGTATTCATACAATTTTGAAAGACTTCAAGACACATATAAAAGTACTTCTACTTAACAAAAATGCTTACAATTACATCCTCATTCATTTTCATCAACAATTCTACACGTATGCACCCGTATTTGTACTCATATAATACACAGCTCCTAGATGTATTTACTATTGGTATATACACTCTAATGATCAGCTCTTAGCAGCCCTTGTGAGTCACCTAAACATGTGAAAACCATCATTTGGCAAATAGCATGAAATATCTCACAAAATTACAAACTAATGTGACCTTATATGGCCATGCACATTCACGTTTTCAACAACCATCACTAACCCTTTCATTTTTCAATTTTTATGCATCAAATTACTCTCTCTCAAGTGTTCTTCCATTGTTCTAAGTGTTCTTCCTCATCTTCATCAAAATCTAGCTCAATCTAGCTCATAAATCCTAACCTAGATCAACATACAAATCAACAACTCAAGAACACACCAAGAACACACCAAGAACACTTTCAAGTTTACTAGCTTACTTCCAATCTTGCAAATCCATTTCAAGTGATCATCCAATCTCAAGAAATCTTTCTTATTTACAGTAAGATATCTTTCTAATTCAAGGTAATACTCACATTCAAACTTTGATTCAATTTCTATAACTATAACAATCTTATTTCGAGTGGAAATCTTACTTGAACTTGTTTTCGTGTCATGATTCTACTTCAAGAACTTTCAAGCCATCCAAGAATCCTTTAAAGCTAGATCATTTCTGGTCACTTCTAGTAGGTTTACCTACTATATTTGAGGTAGTAATGATGTTCATAACATCATTCGATTCATATATATAAAAATATCTTATTCAAAGTTTATAATATGTAATCACTAGAACATAGTTTAGTTAATTCTAAATTTGTTCGTAAACAAAGATAATCCTTCTAACTTGAATTTTAAAGTCAACTAAACACATGTTCTATATCTATATGATATGCTAACTTAATTATTTAAAACCTGGAAACACGAAGAACACCGTAAAACCGGACATACGCCGTCGTAGTAAAACCGCGGGCTATTTTGGGTTTGATAATTAAAAACTATGATAAACTTTGATTTAAAAGTTGTTATCCTGGGAAAATGATTTTTCTTATTAACATGAAACTATATCCAAAAATTATGGTTAAACACAAAGCGGAAGTATGTTTTTCAAAATGGTCATCAAGACGTCGTTCTTTCGACTGAAATGACTACCTCTTACAAAATTCACTTGTAACTTGTATTTCGACTATAAACTTATACTTTTTCTGTTTAGTTTCATAAATTTTAGTTCATTATGAAATCATAGCAACTTGAATCACTCAAAACGGATTTAAAACGAAGAAGTTATGGGTAAAACAATATTGGATAATTTTACTTGTTGTAGCTACGTGAAATTTGTAATAAATCTATTCAAATCAAAAATAAACTAACTTATATTGTATTATACTTGTATTTTAACATATATTATGTAATCTTGGGATACCATAGACACGTATACAATGTTTTGACATATCATATCGACCCATCTATATATGTTATTTGGGAACAACCATAGACACTCATATGCAGTAGTGCTTGAGTTAGCTATACAGGGTTGAGGTTGATTCTAAAATAATATATATACTTTGAGTTGTGATCTAGCCTGAGACTTGTATACACTGGGTCGTGGATTGATTCGAGATAATATATAATTTATTTTTGTACATCTAACTATGGACAACTAGTTGTAAATTATTAACATTGGACTGCTAACTTAACAAACTTAAATAATTAAAACGTAATAAAAATGTTGTGAATATATTTCGATCATACTTTGATATTTATGTATATATTTGTTATAGGTTCGTGAATCAACCCGTGGCCAAGTCTTACTTCCCGACGAAGTAAAAAAAAATCTGTGAAAGTGAGTTATAGTCCCACTTTTAATATTTTTGGGATGAAAATACATGCAGTTTTATAAATGTTTTACAAAATAGACACAAATACTTGAAACTATATTCTATGATTGAATCATTATACTGGATATCACCCTTTCAGCTTGGTAGCCTAAGAATTTGGGAACAGACCCCCAAATTGACGCGAATTCAGAAGATAGATCTATGGGCCTAACGAACCCCATCCATGTTATGGATGCTTTAGTACTTCGATTTTATATACAGATGAGTGTACCTGTATACTTGGGGATATTCTAGATGCATTTGTTAATGTCGGTTATCAGGTGTTCATCATATGAATAATTTTTATGCAGATTGCATGTTGTTTATGAGAAATGGAAATATGAAATCTTGTGGTCTATTATTACGATTTGATAAATATATAGGCTAAACCTATAACTCACCAACATTTTTGTTGACATTTAAAGCATGTTTATTCTCAGGTGATTATTAAGAGTTTCCACTGTTGCATGCTAATTTATGGACAAGAGTTGGAGTCAGCATGCTTGTATAATATTGTTTAAAAACTGCATTCGAAGACTTAAATTGATGTGTAACATTATTTTAAACCATTATGTAATAATAGTGTGAAAACGCTATATTTTAGATTATCATTATTTGATAATCGTCGTAATATTTTTAAACCTTTATCCATAAAATAAAGGTTATGGTTTATTTTAAAATTGAATGCAGTCTTTGAATAACGTCTCATATAGAGGTCAAAACCTCGCAACGAAATCAATTAATATGGAACGTTTATAATCGATATGAACGGGACATTTTAGTTGGTATCAGAGCGTTGGTCTTAGAGAACCAGAAATTTGCATTAGTGTGTCTTATCGAGTTTGTTAGGATGCATTAGTGAGTCTGGACTTCGATCGTGTTTTTTTTTTAAAAAAACGATTGCTTAACACTTTTTGTTGGAAACTATATATTATTAACATGTAAATATTATGTGATATATTAATCTCTTAAAGTGTTTGATATTGTGTGATAGATGTCTACCTCTAGTACAAATCCCATCGACTCACCTAATAATAATGAAGAGTCGAATATATTTTGGGAAGATTCACAAATTCCCGAGGAAGAACCGGAAGTGGAGGAACCGGAAGTGGAGGAACCGGAAGTGGAGGAACCGGAAGAGGAGGAATCGGACGAAGAGGAACCAGAAGAAGAAGAGGTTCCGGAGGAAGAAATATTAATAACTACAGAAAAATGGTTAAATAAAAGAAAATCCTCAATCGATGGACCAAAGTTAAAAATGGTCAATGGTGTTTCCGCCAAGAAAGCAAAATATTGGGAAAATTACCAGTTTTCTGATGAATCGGATCCCGATGAGGATTCCGATGATGTTATAGAAATTATCTCGACCCAATTTGAAAAAGCAAAAAAAAACAATAATGGAAAAGGCATCAAAATAGAAAAACCCGAGCCCAAAACTAATGAACTTTATGTTAACATGAAGTACCCTGATGGGGTGTACCGTAAACACCCGTATTTCTTAAACTTTCACTATAACCCGGGAACATCTAAGCCATCAGGTTTTTCTAAACCATTTGTGAAAATGACGGCTCGTATTAGAGGATCACCATGTATCCCTAGGAAATTAGCCAAACGAACCAAGTCCGAAGAAGAATAAACGAGTGAGTCGGAATAAAGAGTTGTAACCATGTTGTGTAACATATGTATTATAGTATGCTTGTACTTTTATATTATATGTAAAAATTGCTTGTATTATTTGATAATTATCTTTTACGAATCTAATCCTCATCTATTTTACAGTATAAAAACACACAATGGACGTTAAGAATAAACAATCAAATATTTTAGAAGACCTACCCGGGGATATGATTGATGAAATCTTGTCTAGAGTCGATCAGAATTCGTTGGCACAATTATTTACGGAGAAATTAGTTTGTCAAACATTTGAAAAACGTTCCAGGAATGCCTTAGTTAATAAAAGGCTTTCCTTTGATAGATGGGGTATATCACATTGGGGAGACTTTAAGTTACGCAGTGTTTTCTTTAAGGCATTAAGTGCGGAAAACCAGATGAAATTTTTCGCTACGGGTTGAGAACCTATTTTGACTCCACCTATCCCAACATAGGACTTCGTTCTTTAGAAAGAGCTTCTAATGTGCAACATAAAGAAGCATGTTATGCTTACGGGTTAGTAATGTTCGCTTCTCATCAAAGTGAGAAAAAGAACATTGGATTACAACTGCTAAATAAAACATCCTCACAAGTGACGGACTCAATAGTTGGGGTGAGAAACAAGGTTTTTAGATTATTACGGGGTTGTTGGGCATTACGTAACCCCCATCCTTTTGAAAACGTTACTACATGCTGTCTTGTCAACGGTCACAATGGTTATGTTCTACAAGACCAAGGATGGGAGATAGTATTAATAAAACTAGAATGCATGACTTTTTTCTGGACCTATGAATTACGTGTCTTTATTGCTTTTGCTGAACGACTTGCGTATTAACTAGAACTGTCATCACAACTACCTTGTATCAAAGTTATTGTGTGCTATATTTTATGCTATATGTAAAATAACGGTATTGTAAGTTTGTAAAATATTGTATATAAGTTTGAACGCGAAATATTATTGTATTTAGTTTTTCATATAGAATCGTAGTAGTTGAATTGTATAGTAGCTACTAAGTATGAACTTAATGGGTAGGTACTACCTGAATTAAAACTATAAAACGCTAATATGAAGAAAAAAGATTTTATAAATAAGTTCATATTATGCTACGAAATACTATTGACTACTCTTGAATTCTATATGATTAACTCAATTCTTTTGGCTATTTTTGAAGGAAATGGCACCGACAACTCGTCAGAACTTGAACATGAGTGAGGAAGACTTCCGTGTTTTCCTTGCTGCGAACATAGCCGCAGTGCAGGCCGCAATGCAAAATAACAACAATAACTCTGGTTCTAGCAGTGGAACTATTTCCATAAGAAATTGTGTAGGATGCTCCTATAAAGAATTCACTGCCTGTAAACCTTTGGAATTCGATGGAACCGAGGGTCCAATCGGATTAAAACGGTGGAATGAAAAGGTTGAATCGGTGTTTGCCATATGTAAATGTACTGAAGAAGATAAAGTAAAGTACGCTACGCATACCTTCACAGGTACTGCGTTAACATGGTGGAACACCTATCTTGAGCAGGTGGGACAAGATACTGCTTACGCATTACCGTGGTCAGTATTCAAGAACTTGATGAACGAACAGTACCGTCCCAGAAACGAGATCAATAAGCTCAAGGTTGAGCTTAGAGGATTACGAACGCAAGGTTTCGACATTACCACGTACGAATGATGATTCACGGAGTTGTGCCTATTGTGTCCAGGAGCGTTCGAAGATGAAGAAGACAAAATCAACGCATTTGTAAAAGGGTTACCAGAAAGGATTCAAGAAGATGTGAGTTCACACGAGCCCGCCTCTATACAAAAGGCAAGTCGAATGGCTCACAAACTCATAAATCAGATTGAGGGAAGGATTAAAGAACAGGCGGCCGAAGAAGCCAATACGAAACAAGTCAAGAGAAAGTGGGAGGAAAACAATGACAAGGGTCACCAATACAACAGCAACAATTACAACCACAATCGCAAAAACTATCCCAACAACCACAACATCAATCGCAGCAACAACCGTCCCAATAACAACAACAACCGTCCCAACAACAACAACAACCATCCCAACAACAACAACAATCGTCCCAACAACAACAATAATGAAAACATGAGGCAGAAAACCAGGTGCTTAAGGTGTGAGAAATACCATCAGGATAATTACTGTAGGGAGTTATGCACAAAATACAACAGAACTGGTCACAGTGCTGCAAAGTGTAAATTCTATGGATCGAAGACTAACAGGATTAAAGGAACAAATAATGTCGAAAAATATAATGCCGCCATTACTTGTTTTGGGTGCGGAAAGACGGGCCATTACAAAACTGCATGCCTGGACGAAGTGAATAATAATGGTCAAAGCCGCGGAAGAGTCTTCAATATCAATGCGACAGAAGCACGGGAAGACCCGGAGCTTGTTACGGGTACATTTCTTATTGACGATAAACCTGCATATGTTTTATTTGATTCGGGTGCGGATAGAAGCTATATGAGTAGAGATTTTTGTGCTAAATTAAGTTGCCCATTAACGCCATTGGATAATAAGTTTTTACTCGAATTAGCAAACGGTAAATTAATTATAGCAGATAATATATGTCGAAATCGAGAAATTAAACTGGTTAGCAAAGCGCTTAAGATTGATTTGATACCAGTAGAGTTAGGCAGTTTTGATGTGATAATCGGCATGCACTGGTTGAAAGAGGTGAAAGCAGAGATCGTCTGTTACAAAAATGCAATTCGCATTGTACGAGAAAAAGGGAAACTCTTAATGGTGTACGGAGAAAAGACAACGCGAAGCTAAATCTTATTAGTAATTTGAAGGTGCAAAAACTAATAAGAAAAGGTTGCTATGCCATTCTAGCACACGTCGAGAAGGTACAAACTGAAGAAAAGAACATCAATGATGTTCCCATCGCAAAAGAATTTCCTGATGTATTTCCAAAAGAATTATCGGGACTACCTCCACACCGATCTGTTGAATTTCAAATAGATCTTGTACCGGGAGCTGCACCAATAGCTCGTGCTCCTTACAGACTCGCACCCAGAAAAATGAAGGAACTCCAAAGTCAATTACAAGAACTTTTAGAACGTGGTTTCATTCAACCAAGCACATCACCATGGGGAGCTCCTGTTTTGTTTGTCAAAAAGAAAGATGGTACATTCAGGTTGTGTATCGACTACTAAGAGTTGAACAACCTCACCATCAAGAACCGTTATCCACTACCGAGAATCGACGACTTATTTGATCAACTACAAGGCTCGTCAGTTTATTCGAAGATTGACTTAAGTTCTGGGTATCATTAAATGCGGGTGAAGGAGGATGATATTCCGAAGACTGCTTTCAGAATGCGTTATGGTCATTACGAGTTTATGATTATGCCTTTTGGTTTGACTAATGCACCAGCCATGTTCATGGATCTCATGAACCGAGTGTGTGGATCATATCTTGACAAATTTGTCATTGTCTTCATCGATGACATACTTATTTACTCAAAGGATGATCAAGAGCACGGTGAACATTTGAGAAAGGTATTGGAATTATTGAGGAAGG